>NC_056745.1:374962448-375027448 GCF_019279795.1 Protopterus annectens
CCCCTGCCACAGTGCTATAATTAGCAACAAAACTTCTGGGTGTCAGCTTGTGCTAATTTAAAATGAATAATTCGGGAGGTGGAATAGGGAGTAAAATACAATAAAATGACCTGTTCTTTTATTTTTGACACAAATGCATGTGTTCTATTGGGTTGTTTGAAATTAGATTTCTTGTGGAAAACAGCAACATTTGTTAGAGTATCTTTCAAAAATGTATTTGCAAATAATGACAAAAGTACCTACTTCGACTATTTCAGTCATAAAATGCCACTCAAGCTGCTGCTATTATCAATATCCATACTCATCAATTGTGGCCACTTTATCAATGGTGTACATATTACATGTCTGATTGTGATAAAAATACCTGAATAAAGTATTCCAATTTGATTTAGACAAATCCACACTAGTCTTACAAAGACACACAAAAGAGTTTTTAACTTTATCAGCTCAACAGAGTCAGTCATTTTCATCACCAAACATCTCCCAAAATCCAGCAATTATAACTACAAAGCTGACTGCATCCTTCTCAGGTATATGTGTCGAAAAAATTAATAACAATAATAACCTCCAAAGTAACATATTTTTAATTTGTTTCACACAATCACACAGTAGCCATAGTAAATTATTCCAGCTGAATACATATGCACACATACATACTAGTCCTGCAAAGCCAAATTAAAGACTGTTTAAAAACAATGATAATAGTATGAGGTACTTTCATCTACAGATAGCCCCTGGTACCTACTCCAAACAGCAATTATAGTTTTTTTGACTGTGTACACCCCTTATTGGTATTAATAAATACATTATATGAACTTTATTGGTAGCTTTAAATAAACTACATGAGGTTGTACAAAGATCAGTAGCATCATGGACCCAGCCATTTGTAGTACAGTTTTAGACAGAAAAGCATTTATCATGACAGCATAATTTTAACCACCTGATAACATATGTTATATAAATATAGATAGTCTCTACATTAGTAAATTTCATCTGAATAATTCCACATTAACAATTTTGCCTTTCAGTGCTTCATCTACAAATGCATTATTTCCAAATGGCTTATACTGTATTAAAATGGAGTGCTGATGATATTTCTATAATATTTCATGAACTAGATCAAATATGCAATAAAGAGCATCTGACAAAAAACAACCACAGGTTAATTCTTATTCACTAGGCATGCAGCCCAGGAGACCATTAAGGAGTCTAGCCCAAATTCCCATTTGTCCCAAAGCACTGTCTGATTAAGTGACTTACTCAAGCTGACACACTACAGGTACACTAATGGCTAGACAGAGGAACAATTTTTAACTAAATCCTTTACAATTTAATCTTGTAGAGAAGATTGTATCACAGTAATATGCAAATATGACTACATAATGAATACTGAAGATAAACAGTTCTGATCACCACTCCAAATAATGCAGACTATATGATCTGACAAATATCATCCCCTTCACAATTGCTGGAGGCTGTAAAGAAAATATTGTAAGATTTTATTACTAAAACGCATTAATTCATTCTTCAGTGCAATGAATAAAGCAAATCAACTAAAGACAATATAGATACAACAGCAGCTTTTGTTCAACTACCCTGAAGTCATATAAAAATCAGAAATATTACTGCATTTATTTATTTATTTATTTATTTATGAGGAGCTTACATGCTTGCAGGACACCTGCATCTCATTTTTGAACTCCAGAGATCATCCCTGTAATCAAAAATAGCTATGGATAGCTATCCCCTCTGACATGACTAAGTACAGGTCTGACCACCATGAATGACTGATAATGGTGTATTGCTACAGCATACACCTCCAGAGTGAACTGACATGGATAGCGATGAAAGGGGGCCCCTACGCAGGGTAATGGACCAGGTTTCCACCAGCCATACAAATATCTTATTGCTTGGCTATCACTCCCCGGTTACAATAAAATAATGTTCAAACATGTCGGTATCTATACTATTTTCTTCTTTACTTTTACAGTTATTCCACAGATTTGGATTTCATTTAAAACATTTTGTTTTCAGATTTTGCAGAAAATATACTGGCAGCCATTTTCTAAACAAAACAAACAATTCTCACATTGAAAACAGACTTATAATGAGAAACAGCAAGCTCTCTACCACTGACACTCATATTTAGTGAAAATGCATCTGGTATCCTATTAACCTACTTTAGCCATGTTGGAATTCATAATCAAATAGGATATAGTGAAGGACAAATTAGCAGCTATGTGATGGGTGCAGGAAAATGACAAATGTGAAATGCATTTGTTAACAGCCTGGGATAGCCCACTGGACAAAAGCACCCCTTTTCAGGAACAGTTCAGAAGTATTCTTTGGTTAAGTGACTGTGTCAGTATCACACACAAGGGAAATGAAGGCTGAGGGAATAAAATTCTGTAATACAGGAAGCAGCTCTTTAACAATTCCCAGCTTTCTCATCTGCACTACATGGTAGACAAACATTTGCAGCCCAAACACAGAGCACATATCACACATGTGGGCCTGTAAACACAAGTTGAATTAAAATGTATTCTAGCTAAAGTATTACTTTTTTATTCACAGTTATATAATAAATGCACTGCCAACATTCAACAAAACAAGGAAACCAAGAATCATACCTGAACAACATGGCTCATATGATGAAGCTCATGTCTGCTGCAATCCATTCCCTTCCTTTGTGTCATAACTGCTGCTGTGAATAGATAGTTTACTAGGCTTGTATGCTAGGGATCATAGATGAGCCTATCGCAAATCTCCTTTTGCCCCAAAGCACTGTCTAAGTGACTTGCCCAAAGTCAAACAGTATTCAAATGAGGGCTAAGAGAATCAAACTTTGTACAACAGGAACTATAGCGCACAGCCTTTACCCTCTGCTCCAACTACCAGGCTAAAGTAGGAATAAAAGGGAAGAATTCAAACCTTACACCTTTGACACAGGAAGTAACTTACAGGTGGAATAGTGGGATGCACACACACAGGTGTAATGAATTCATGCAAAAGGTTCATCCAGTAGGCAAATGGACGTGAAAGCATTCAGTCCCTGTAGTTTTGAATAAAGTAAGCAGTGTATTCATTTCATACAGAACTCTAATGACCAGCATTATTGACTTTTAATCTTCAGTTGTTTATCAAAAAATAAAGATGTATGAATATCTCCCAAAATGTGCAGAGGATTAAGGCCCTAAATTGTTAATAAGCTGCTTCTTGTAATCAAGGATACCAAGTTTGATTTGTTCTATCTTTATTTGCCCACTGTGAGACTCTGAGCAAGTCATTTTACCAGATCTGCTTCTGATGATGCAAAACTTAGGTATATGTTTTAACTAAAACAGAATTCTAATAACTACATGGAAGTGAAACTGAATTCTAATGACTGCATTGAGCACAAGCAGCTTGCAATCCCATTTCAGTAATACTTGCACAAAGCAGGTGACTGCTTCCCACAGTCTTCTTCTTGTAGTGTTGTGTTGTTGTGTTACTAGTGCTTTCTGTACTGCATGTGCTACTGCTGGCTGTGTGTGTGTGGGGGTGTGCACTTACTACTACTTCCTGGTCACTGGTCCAGTGGGAAAAAAGGAATGGGGAAACTTTCTTTTGTTGCACTATAGTGAAACATGGAATAAGTCACAGTTAAATTGTTTTGTTGGGAGGCTGTGGGCCCCTTAAAGCTGTGGGCCCTGGATGGCCACTCATTTCTCCCCTATTATAATCCACCAAAGACACGTTCTTACTTTCAACACCATTGTTTTACTTACACAGTACACATCCAATATTGCGATCAAAATATTTATTGCGTCTAATCCATGAGTGAATGCAAGTGAAAAATCTGTATATATACACACACACACACACACACACACACACACACACACACACACACACACACACACACACACACACACACTCATAAACACATTCACACACATGGACACACACATACACAAACCTGTTAATAGCTGATAGTCATATGTCATTGCATTTCTAAGAAACCCATGTCAGAAGATGAGAAAATGATGGGATGAGAAGAATGCAGACAGAATGATAAACTTATAGGGCGATATTCATAGTCCAAGGTTGCACAAGTGCATAGCAGTCATTTGTGGACAGCGGCACTACATTGATATTTAAATAAGGACAGTGTAATGCAGTTGTGTTGAATATTGAAAAGCAAAGCGATTTCTGTAAAAACTCCTACTTTTTGTAACCATGTAAATTGTACAATATTCATATTTTTGTATGTGTGAAGTATTTGACAGAATCATAAATGGTATGTGCCTTGGCATATCACTGACAAACATGGCTGAGAGCAGTCACACTGAAAGTATTTTATAAAAGCTGTGGACTGCACAGGAGCTGAGTGTTTTATAAAAAAAAAAGGAGTAATAACTTTTTCATATAGGGGTATCCTTTAGTGGATACCCTGATGGTTTCATTAAAGAATAGAAAGGGAGTGATAGGACAGACTGAAAAAAGGGAGGACAAAACAAAGAGGTGAACACACAAGGAAGACATCAAGGAAGTTGGAGCTAGAGGAGGCGGGAGAGGATGGGCACTTTGTTTTCATCAGGGGATAGATAGACCCCCTATTTTCAAATGTTATTTTTGTAAGGGGTTAGGGGGCTGGGAAATAAGGAAGAGGGTGAAGGAGAAATGGTAAGGGAAGAAGAGCTGAGGAAGTCCTAACTGTGTATCCAGCCCACAGAGCCTCAAATATGTCAACTGCTAGATGGTGTTGCAGTGGAGGATGCCAATGTTGAGGGAGTAGGGGGCCTGTATTGGCATGATGGTTGGCACCAACTAGATGTACATGTCTGCACATTGAAGAGAAGCTTTGACTGACTAAATTCTCCTGTCCTCCACCTCTACCTCTACCAGGACATCCTCAACCAAACTCCAAAGCCCCTCATCTGTGAAGCTTGCCAGGTTGTCATATGCGGGAGTGCCTGCAAGACCAGCGTCTCCACTTTGACCCAGCGAGGATATCCCCAGACTTGCAGAGACTGATCTTTCCCTAGCCTGGGAGGTACATGTCTGGTCTGCTCCTGAGGGATTTGAACCTGTATAAAAGAAAAAAAACGGGAGAGAAGCAAAACAACAGAGGAGAAATAAAAGCATAAGCAAAATGATAAATACAGTAAAAGAGAAAAAAAAAACGTTGGAGAGAAAAAAAAACACAGAAAAAGCACAATAAAACTTCTCATTATTATCTTATTATCTGCTCATTTCCATAATTACATTTGAGGACACCACAAACTGCCATAAATGGCCTCTATGAATCACAGCTCAGCTGCACCTGTTCACACTCACCCCAGAATTCCTTAACACATTTGCAAAAATTAGTATGAATACCATTCTTAGATTTTTGTCTGTGAAACTTCAGTTTGAATTCAAAGTTTCTTATCAGTAAATTGTAATGAGTACATATCTTGTTAAATGGTTGGTAGGGATTATTTTATATTCAGTTGACTGGTAAATATGTTTACATTCTAAAGCATTTTAAGCACATTAACTGATGCTGCAATCAATGCCAGGTGGAGTTGTAGATTTCCATTTGGGTTATTTATTTATTTTTTATCTACTAGCAGTGTCAAAGAAAATAGTTGCCTGTCTGCTTTAGCCCTACTTTGTAGTGCCCTAGCAATAGAATAATAAATGCTAAGTAATAGCTGTTATGTTGTGCCCGGTTGCTGTTCATGAATTGCTCCAGTGAAACAATGATTGGTTGTAAAGTAGGTTAAAACTACAATGGATATTCATAAGATCCATTATTTTGAATTAGATATCTAAGGCGTGTGAATGTATGATGGTAAACTGTTAACACGTGTGGGGTGCAGAAATAGTATGAAAGCATTGTCAATCAAAATAAACCCAGCAAGTAGAACAAATAGCTGTACAGACAGCTAGAGAGATCCACGTTTTGTCAGTCTTTGATCACTGATTTTTAACATAATTTTTCACTCATTTCAGATGGGAATACTGATACTTTTATAGAAAAATGTTATAACATATTTGCTGTGGTGTGCTGTTCTTGCTGATGGAAGAACTGGATCTAGTATCTGAGAATAAACATAATTTAGTGCTTTGCACATAAGAAATCAATGGTCTATGTAAATATGTGTGTGTGTGTGTGTGTGTGTGTGTGTGTGTGTGTGTGTGTGTGTGTGTGTGTGTGTGTGTGTGTGTGTGTGTATATATATATATATATATATATATATATATATATATATATATATATATATACATACATATATATATATATATATATATATATATATATATATATGCACATATATTCTAAGATCACTGTATCTTGGATAAGGGGGAATTCTCTGAGCTTTAGCAGTTTTAGACTTTGTGTATATTTTCTAACAATCACTCTTAATTTCCCACTGGTTTAGGGCAATAGTCTGCTTTCTTTCTGTCAGGTAGGTTTAATTAAACATAACACATAAGATGTTTGCCTTTTTGGCATTTCCCGGTTAGGGGTCACCACAGCAGAACTCCGGTCCGCTAATAATTGTCAGTAGACTTTTTATGGTGCCGAGTTGCCAGCCCAATGCCCAACCTTCAGCAAAGGCACACCCATTCACGCATGTCTTTCGGAGGCTACTTGACCACGGGTAGGACATGCAGACTCCACACAGAAGGCACTCCAGCCATGAATCTAACAGGAGAACCTCTTGCTGTGAGGCAACAATGCTACTGCTGTACCACCGCGGCATATACATAAGATATTACATCTAAACAAGTTACTATATCAGTCAGGGCACATTATTTATCCTCCTTCTTTTATCTAGCTGAATTCCAGCTGACCTCTGGCAAAGATGGGATGTTGTTTCTTTCATAAAAGCCTATGGAGACAAATATTATTTTAATACTTAAACCATAGGGTCAGCCAGTTTTGATAAAAACATTCATTCTCCAAAACTCGCTTTATTCTATTCAGTTTGATGTGGGAGTCAGAACCTATACCTAGCAAAAAATAGGAATAAAGCAGAGTTTTAGAACTGGGTGGAATATAGGTCCATCACAGGACATATATAGTTACTCCAGACTGCATGTACAACTGCTGGCAAATTACAGAAATCATAAAATAAAAATACACAAAACTCACTTTAGCTATTTTACTGATTTTGTTTTTATGTCATCAAGACTTCATCAAAAACATTCAATACAAAACTCAACATCTCTTTTTATGTCTGCCAAATCACGACTACTGAAACACCATTACCAATATTGAACAACCTTAAAACGTATTGCATTGTTTCTCTTACATAAAACATGTTTAATATTTAAATGACTGTTTAAACGAGGGAATGCATTATCATTTAATTAGATCGGCCACCCCAATTCCCTGGTTTCTAAAATAGTGTGAATATCTAAAACCATGTGTTCCAAAACAGAAAACACAAACTTTTTAAAAATAGTTTTCTGTGCTTACATAATGCATTGTTGCTTTTCTTGCATCTTTTATGAGCATAGTTATGTTGTCAAAGAACTGGATCATAAATAGTCTTATGGTTACAAAGGTTACCTCTAAGTGCCCTATAGGAAACAACTATAGTGACAACTCTTGAAAACTTTTTGAATAGGTCAGATTTCCAACTGTATGATTTTTCTAATAATGAATCGTTGCACCTTTTCAAGCTCATTCGGGTATCTTGATTGCAAGCTGTAAAATCAGTATTGTGTTGTATTATTCTATTTAATAATGGATCATATCAATGAGCTAAGTAAGTCAGTGATGTCCCTGGATTGACTAGACACACCCGTTAGAATTAGATGAGCTATAGAATATGCTTTCCATAACTTGGTCAAATTTTAAACAGTTACAAGATGCCATTTTTTCCATTTATTTTATAATCGTAATTTCCTTTTTGCAAATGTCATGATGCTGCACTTAATGGTGCTAAAGATGAGGTCATTAGTACAGCAGCAGCTACATATTTTTGCAGACCATCGTGTTTTATCATAGTAATAATGACATCCGGTTTGTAGTTATCACCATATTTCATAATCCATAGCCCATTTCACACATTTATATCTGAAATAAAACATTCCAAATGATAAGTGTGAGATGTGCTACCTTATCATAGTTTTCCTTTCTGGATAGTCTCCTATCATGGTTTCCTATTGAAATGTTGGGACTCGCAATGCCAAGTCCTGAAACACCAAAAAAAGACCAAATATACAGAAGAGCAAATACAGAGCATCTCTCTTTAAATTTGTTATTTCTGTTGGGATACATAAGTAAACCCTTACCTTGGATTTTTGGTTCTTCTTATTTAATCTATATTTAATCATTGGTTTACATATGATTTGGCATTTAATGTTATTAATTTGTTAAGTATTCCCTTATATGGGACAATGTCATATTGTATAACAGGTCCAGATAAACAGTTTCCCCTTCCCTTCATCAAGTGCTACTATTAATTCTTCAAAGAATGCCACAAGATTCAGAAGACATGATCACCCTTAATAAATACACACTCTTCCATATCTAGCTGAAGTAACTCCTTCATGTCATTTTCAATAAGATCCATTATGATTTTCCCAATAAAGGTGCCATGTGAGGTGGGATATCTTCTTTGACATTGCTGTGTTAAACTTCATTGACTTTGTTCCACACATAGTTATCAAGAAAGTAATTGAAGTCAAGTTGCTGACAGTGCAGATACAGCTCCCTCAATATACCAACATTAATATTTAGATTCACAACAGACACATATCACAGCACCAGCATTTCAAGTGCAATAAGAGAGCCTCCAGCCTTAGTGATGTTGATTTTGAATGATTTCTCCATCTCTGCATGCCTCAAGAGGGATGCACTTGATCTAAACTGGACATTGAGGTAGAGGCACTGAGTTTGATGCCAGCTGCCTCTGTTTAAAGTTACAGACTTTCACCTAAGTACACAGAAATGTGTTCAAATGCAAATGATAGCAGCAGCATTAAAATCACATATTATGTGCCTTACATTGATGGTGATGTGGGCCTCAGTTACCATCAAAACTTTGATGGAAAACAGCAAGTCCTAGGCCTTGTCCAATGTGAGAGGTGAGAGTGAAACAGTGAGGAGTGAGAACTTCATGGCCTCGTTAATATGAACGGCACTGTGGATGGAATACATTATTTATAAATGGATGACTTACTTGGAAAGGTATCATTGTGATTGTCATGCCCTGTAGAGTGTTCAGTTCAGAACTGGGGCAAATCTAAGTACAAACATGTCTTGTTCTGCATTCTCTGCCAGCCTGCTGATAAACTTAGCAGTTCTTAAGGGCAACACCTCTTGGTCTAATTTCTTCACTGCCATGTAGGAGTTGAACTGGAATAGTTGTTACACCTTCTGCAGGGGACTGACTTGCTACTTTTGCACAAAAACTGCTGAATAATTTCCTCATCCATGCCAGCTGGACATTTCTGGATTTCTATGCAGAGGAATCTGGGAGTGTTAATAGACTAGCCCTGACAGTACAGATGATTTTGAGGTACCATAGCCTGTTAGGTCCATGGCATGGTTATGGTCAATGGTTTTCAGTAGTTCATACCCTCATATCACTTTAACAATGACTGCCCAGTCAAGACAGCATTCGTTCAGCTTTCTACTAAAGATTCATTACCCCCCTTACTCCCTTCATCTTCTGCATCTCCATAGAAGATATGCTATCTGTACCTGCATACTGTAAATCAAGGTTTCTATTTTTGTGTTACTGCGGTTGTGCAGATTTTGACAACAGTAGGTGATGTCTCTGTACACATGGTGACACTGATTAACAATGACTTCTCCAACTCTGCATACTTCAAAGTGTGTAAAAATGCCCTTTTTATACATGCAATTTCGTATTTAGGAGAAGGACAGCTGTTCTTTGACATCTTTTAAGTGGTTCATGGAATGTAGCTCTTGCTCAAGTTGGAGGGGAGCCTCACAGTACTGAACACTGTGCCCAGCTGTTAGTATGTATGCAGATCAATTACCTGGGCTGGTTACTATCTATTACTAGGCTATATTGCCATGCACTCCTTCATTTAGTTCGGCCAGACAGAATCAACATGACTGTCATTTAGTCACTCACAGATGACATCTTTATGAAAACTGACGAGCAGCATCACTGCAGACTTTTTCATTGACTTCACCAAAGACTGTGAGTGACCTTATTGATCATCTCTCCTCCAAAACTCACTAGCAGAAATCAGCATCCACAATGACTCCCTACTCTTTGGAAAAATCTTTAAGAAAACAGGCACTGTACTCAAAATAGGTCATGATTTCTCAGACACATCCCAGCTAGCTCAAGAAGTCTTTCAATTCTTCATTCTGTCTCTCTCTCTCTCTCTCTCTCTCTCTCTCTCTCTGTCTCTCTCCCCTTCTGTTCTCCATTTTTATCATCAAACTACCCTGTGATCTCCCCACCTTCTTCACATCTGGACTGATGAAATAGTTGTGTACAGATCAAATCCTTCCTACACTGTAATCTGATCTCAAATACAAGCCAATCCTCACCAACTACAGCAATGGCTGACCCAACATAACCTTCTCCCAAACCTTTCAAAACTAAAACAATGCTGTTTAGATCTCCTTAATGATGCTTATCATCTCTGACCTAAATAACTAAATGATTGAAGTATCAGATTTCTTCATTCATATGTTTAGACCTTTAGCTAGATCGATCTGTCATCTTCCATACACACTTAAAAAAAAATCAAAAATTAACTCACCACTCTTCTGGGCAAAGAATGTCTGTTCCTTTCTGTAACAGCCAGAACAGCTATCAGCAAAATAGTCCTGTGAGGCCAACTTGAATCTTAGCTTCCTATATTCAGAGCAGCATCAATGTATAATGCTGTCACACTCAAATCCATTGTATCTTCAAATCCATTACAAACATCGCCTACAGGAACACCTTTGCCTCATATTCAAAAAAAAAAAAAAAGTTAAATGGCTTCCAGTAAATCAAAGATACATCTTATTCCTGGGTACACAAATGTTTAAACTATTAAGCCAACATTCCTTTGCCCCACTCAGAACTGAACTGCATTAAAACATCCTCCTATAACTTATGTAGCATATCACAAGCCAACCTCTCTCTCTCACAGCAAAATCCTCCTCGCAATTCACCAAACATGCCTTCTGCATACTAACTCCATCTCACTGTGAATGTCTCCCTGCATTGACCAGGGAACATACAGAATTAAACTTCTTTAGAAAGGATATCATTTCACATTTGAAAATTCAAGCCAAATGCTCCTGACGACATACAGGAAACATCACTTAACGTTACAATGTCAAAGCTCACCTGTCCTCCACTACCCCCCCCCCATATCCCTTCATTTCCATTCCAGTATTTCAACTCAATCTCCAAGCCAACCTGAACACCTCTCCTCACTCTATTCCATGTCTAGTTCTCTTCCATTTCTCCAAATGTGTGCATATAACATACAGCTCATGTTGTATAGAGCTCTGTCTAATTTTACAAACTGATTGTACTTGTTTGCCATTAAATGTTATTTATGCACAACTGACGTAATTGTGTATGTAATATCTATCTACTACTACTACTATTATATAATTACTGTTGTATAACCTGTGAATATCTCATTATTCGCCCGGACAATGTCTGCAAATTGTCACTCGATCAGTGCCTGACCCCTGTCAACAAATTAAAATACACTAAATAATAATACTTATTCTACTGACCAATCAATGGTGTGAAGTTCTGCGTCACATACAGCCAGGTTGATCTTTGGGATCTTCAGAGAATGGTCCTCCTCATATAACATTTTTTTTATGGTCTTACAAATGTGTGATAATCATTTGCTTTGTAGTTCTCATATTATTGTTCAGTTTGATGGAAGTAATGGAGGAGCTATTATAAGCTCCATCTACACATCTACAGCCTCTTTTTTCCATTTTTGCACATGGGGTCAGGGTGTCACTTCAACAGTGATAATTATCTAGAAAAAGGTATCTAGCCTTGCCATAGCTGTTCTTCCATATCACATACTCACCCAGACACACACACACACACAACACACACACACACACACACACACACACACACACACACACACACACACATCTTCACACACACACACACACACACACACACACACACTATACAGCCAAACACTTTGGTCATGGGAGATTTACATAGACTTGCATTGATTAGCACAAACATGCTCAGTTTCTGCACTTTGTAAATACAAATGCCCTGGCAACATGGCAGGGGGGGGTCACTGCACTACCCACTGTTTGTTGCCTTAATGATCAGACAGGCTCAAATTCAGTGGTGTGAGATTTGAGAACACAGGTTGATGCCTTCTATGTTGTGCATCTCATAAGTAAGGGCATCTCATTCAAGACTAAAAATGTTATAACTCCTCTGTAATCAATCTTCATCAGACCACTAATAGAACATGCCAACAACACTCCCTTTTGCATGTACCTCACCAGAGAACTCCAGCAGCTGGAGACACAACAGAGGTTTCTCACCAAGAAAATTCAGCGGCTCCAAAACATGACCTACATGGTAAGACTAAAAACCCTGTCACTGTACTCTTTATCCTATGGGCTGCTGAGAAGCGACTTGTGCCTAGTCCACAGAGCAGTCTGTGACCTTGCCCTAATAGAATTACTGCACATCCACAATTCAAATGGGACAAGAGTCACTTGCTCCAGGCATCTCAACCTGTTCTGTGACATTAACGGAACATGCTGGAGAGACAGCTATATCTCCCAGAGATTGCCACTCCTCTAGAATAAACTCTCAGTTCACGTGAAGCAGAACTCCTCAATGACCCTATTCAAATGAAACCAAGACAATTGAATGGGAGACTGTAAATTCACCGGGGGGGGGTGACACCTATGTCCCTCATGGACAGGGCCAGTCTGTGCTGATCATAGACTTGTTCAGCAAATAAAGACCATCTAACCAAGGTCAATTAGCGAACACAGGTAAAACATGGCTAGGCTTGTAAAGGCCCTATGGCCATTAGCCTAGTAACGGCCTATGAACCTATGAACTCATAACTTATGCTAAGTTGTATATCATTTTCTATTCTGAAGGACTTGGGAGTTTTAAAGAGAGAGAGAGAGAGTGTGAGAGACTGGACAACATATAAGGTGCTAAGGTATAGGATGCTGTTGTGAAAATTTTAGAGTAATTAAAAGGATACAGATGTGCTGAATTATTTGAGAAGGGAAACACAAGGACAGGGAGTAAGAGCAGCAGTCTGGGAATGAGATAATCCAGGAGAGGGCTACATGCTCTACAAGCAGGGCAGAGGATATTTACTTGACACATGCTATGCCACATTTAACCTATAGCTAGCACTCAATCTGTTGAGAATCCTTAGGGAGAGCAATGAAGACAGATCAGGAGGTGCAGAGATGCAGGAAAAACCTGAGACCAGAAAATCACAGGTCAGAGGATGCAGGAGAAGTTAGGGAAGAATAAGAATGAGAGAAAAAGAGAGCGATATATTTGTGGGTAAACATTTGAAATGTCAGGACCCAACTAGAATAAATCCCAAAACACGGAGACTCAATAGCCAAAAAATTGACTTACACATACTAAGTCCGAGATGATCATTTCTTGGAATATTCCCTATTTTCTGAGGAGGTATATCAATCTTGGAGTTGATATAGATCTATATATATCCATATATCTATATATATATATATATATATATATATATATATATATATATATATATATATGGGGAGCTTTCCTCCCTTCATTGGGGTTGCAGGGGGGCTTGCAGCCCTGCAAAAAAGAAGTATAAAGGAGAATATGGATTTTTGAGATTTTCTCTTCTTTGGAGTTTCAGTCTTTTTTTCGGTGTGTTGGTACTGGGCAATTTGAGTGCTGGCATTTCAGTATAGAGCAGTGTGTGTGTGTGTGTGTGTGTGTGTGTGTGTGTGTGTGTGTGTGTGAGTGTGTCTATCCACACACACACACACACACACACACACACACACACACACACATATATATATATATATATATATATATATATATATAAAAGTTTATATTGATAGATAGATAGATAGATAGATAGATAGATAGATACATTTAGGGTAAAGGTGGGTCATAAGCAGATACATTCAGGGTAAAGGTGGGTCATAAGCAGAATACTTGGTGTAGTTTATATTTGGCTTGCTGTTCAGGAAATACTTTGGTATTACAGATTATATTATAATGCTCAGTTAACCTTGATCCAGTAAAAGTACACGGTCTGTAAAATAGTTCCTATGATGCTCAGTTAACCGTGATCCAGTAAAATTACATAGCTTAGAACAGTAAATTTCTGGCACTACAGTAGTTACACATCAACATCAGAATTACAAAATGTGCACACACTGTTGAGTTATATATTAATTCTTTCAAGATGAAAATACATTTACTTGATATTACTGGGAAAATTGAAAGGAGATTAAGTAGCTAATCCTTACAAATGCAGTTTAAATGAGTTTTAAATGCTGGAGCTTGATGTTTTTTTGGCTGTTAACTCCACTACAAAGTTTTCTGTAAAAATAAACATGCTCATTTCACAGTCAAGCTTGCAGATACAGGTTGAACACCCGTGGAACAGTTTACTTTCACCTCATTTCATCTTTTCAATGAACCATGCAGTCATTGCTGACTGTCTGACACACCCTGACAATTCATACGCTTTAAGCTTTATTTTGCAACAAGGTTGATAGCAACAGAAAAACAGTTGAAGATAGAAGCAGTTCAGAGGTCAGTTCATCCAATATTTTAACTGGTATATGCCAGTGATATTTCACATCATAAATTCTGCTTTTATATCACAACACATAAAAGGGAGCATCAGCAGTTCAGAAAGTAGCAATACTTCCTTAAATGAAGCATTAAATGGATTGAGGCTGCAAGCCAAATTCACTTTTAAGGCAGGCACAATATTATTGTACAGAATTAAGGGATCTCACATCTTGCTAAGAAGATTGAAGAGTTTACTGGAACCTGTTAGGTGGACGCAATCTCGATTAATAACTGGAAGCCCATTATAATTGTGTACAGTTAACACAATATCATTTCTGTATTACTTCTATTGCATTTATTCACCCAGTATTAGACTTGCATTTAGAAGTGTATTTACTCATATGACCACTATGTGGTAAAACACTTTCTGGCTTTCATTTCAAATTTTATTCACTCTTGTAATGTTGTCTAAAACTTACGGGGGCACTGATTTGTTAGTGACTAAGGGAGTGGTTACTTCTTGCTAGTTAACTTCCTGTAGGAAACAATTTGAAATGTATTAAACCATGATATAGCCAGACTTGCATTAAGGCTTCCATACTGCAGATATATTTAACCCAGCAAATACCAATATGGTGAACTGTGATGGTGTATTTCATGACAATGGAAAAGCTGAACAGTTGACAAAGTCAGCAAATATGGCCAAAGAGCTAGTGTGCTCTGTACCATTGTGCTTTGTTGGTGTGTAAGACTGTTTTTATGTGCTTATTTATTTACATTTGTTTACCTGAGACTGGACATGATAACCCCTTTACAGAGGAGGCCTTGGGAGGCAAAGTTCCAGCAATTACAGCAACAATTAAAAGTGAAAGAAATCTGACAATGGATTAATATCACTGTATGGTTAAAACAACGTAGACATTGTTGATCAAACATGTTACAGATAACAAACAATGACAAGCTATAATATACAAGATGCACTAAAGTACTAGAAGGTTACTTCATGTGATGTACAAGTAATATCAGGTGCATATCTTGAGCCACTTTTTTATATGATAAATGGACATCTCATTTTGAGCAATGTATTACATCAGAACTGTGAAAGCCTATCATCCAGCATGATGGACAGAGAAGTAAGTACAGAGCATGGCTTTATCCAGAGGATGTACATGGGCAGGTCCAAGATTCATTATATGTTGCTTTATGTTTGTCTTGTGTCCCTCTCCAAAGCCCATACAGTCTAATATCATATTTAATATTTATTTATTTATTGACATTTGTTGACTGTGAAAGTCCAGTAGGTAAAAAAAAACATTTTCAGTGAAGGCCTGTGGAGAAAAACTCCAGTTACAGTATTTTAGTAGTTGATAATAAACAAAAAAGTACTTGATACAATAAATATACATATTTGACACATATTTGATACAATCAATATACATATTTGACATATACTCAATACAATTATAGTATTTAGTAGTTGATAATAAACAAAGTAAAATATAGATACAGTCAGGTTAGGTATTAATGTTACATATACAATAATTTGATAGCATATTAGATGCTATAAGAGCAAGCAAACCTTTATATAGCAATCCATTCATTTATGGCCTCTGATGAAAGCTATTTATTGTATAAGTCAGAGAAGGAAGTTACAAATTAGTGAATATTAGATGGTTAGATAGTTGTTAGGTAAGAATTAAAGTCTGATTACATAACAGAAGCCAGAAATAATTCTATGGTGATTAATTAAAATGCTAATGGGGTAGGCTATTGCTTCTGCACTGAGTTTCAAGTATTTAGAGGGGAGGTTATCTGGAGAGGGGGAGCGTGGTCTTAGTTTAGTTAATAGTTTAAATATTTGAAAAGTAGCACTGGTTGCAGGGAGAATTGAACAATTGTGGCAAGTTGCTGCTATTGTCTTTATGAACTGAAGTATCCAAGCTGGGTTTCTCCTGATGGTCCTTTGAGGTAGTATTGTTACTGTTAGGGCCGTTATTTGTTGATGATGGTGGTTATTTTACAAGTTTAAGGATACTATGTATAAAGTGGGAGTTAAAGATATCAGCTACTTGTTGTGGTTCTTTATCAGGGAAAGATGATAGGTTTTGTATGGTCCCAGGATTAAGGATAGAAGGAAACAGATTTCCAGAATTTTTGGGGTTGTTTTTTGGCTAGATAGTTGTGAAGAATATGTTTTTTTGTCATTTTTAATTAATTTCTTTGCAGTAATATGCAGTTGTTTAAAGGTAATTTCATTTAGTTGCTTTTTGTTTTTGTGCCATTTTTTCCAAGCCTTGTCCCTAGAGAGAAGAATTTGTTTAGTTGTTTTTATAAGCCATGGAGCATGATTAAGTTTTGCTCTTTTATATCAAATGGGGGCCAAAGTATTTAAGATATCAAAAAATACCATATTAAAGTAGTTTACAACTTCTTCTAGCTGTAATATTTTAAGATGATATCAGTTTGGGGCTTTTAGGGAGTTAATGAAAGTTGTTGGTGAGAAATCGGTTAGGTTTCTGGATGTTTTGTAAGAATGGGGTTTGGGAAATTGAATGAGGGCTCTATGTGTGAAAGCAGGTGAGTGGTCACTTGGGATGTAAGGGAGGGTACCAGTACTGGAGTATTTATGTGGATCTGAAACTAAGATCCAGTCCAAGATAGACTCTGGTTGGTTGTTTTGTATTCGAGTAGGGTTTGTAACAAACTGGGTGCATCTATATAGATTCATACTATTAGCTGGGGAGTTAGAGACTATGTTTTGCCAATTAATATTAGTGTCACCAGGAATGATAGTTTCCTGAGATATGTTATGTGTTGTCCAGGTTAAAAAATCTTCGAGAGTACTAGCTATACACTAGCTATCTATACTTAAGGGCTCACCACCCAGCTGTTGAAAATTGCATAGTACTTCTATGATCTCACCCATAGTTCCTCTTTTTTAGTCTCTCTAATACAGTGATCACTCCAGGATGCCATCTGTGTACAAAATTCCTTTTCCTATGCCCTGAACTATACAGACTCAGATATAAAATGGGTGCCATAGTTACACCATAATAGTAGTATTAGTAGTATCAATTTGCATTCCAAATTATGTTTATTTGCAGAGTGTGTGTGTGTCTTACCATCACAATACTTTTCACTTTTGCATTGACATGCTTCTAGACAATGACAATGGACTGACACACACACACACACACACACACACACATATATATATATATATATATATATAGTTTTACTGAAGCATGTCTCTTGACTCTTCCTGATTTTCAGTGTCTCCCTTGATTTTGTATGTACAAATTGCGCCATACCTCCTCCAGTGTATTGTACTGCTCTGCACCTCCTACAAGGTATTATGTTGTGGAACAAAGTGCTATAACATTATTTACCATCAGGCAGTACAAGTACAGACATCTTATTTTCATATAAGACATGTTAATGCATCTCTGCTGCTATTCACATGAATATTTCCAACCTTATGAACTGTCTCTGAGATGGTCTTTTTCCTGTTATTTCTGCTGTAGTCACTGATTCCACAGATAAGACATTGTGAGTTAGGTATTGGGGTGGCTAACACAGTATGCTGCCTACTGCAGATAACCCATAGAAAGAGACTGCAACCATGCATACAATGAACACTGCATGAAATGCAACTATGATCTGCAACACACAGGTTCACTGCATGAGTGATTTGTGTGTTTCATATTGTGATAGTGTTTCATTAATGACCTGCATATCACTCTTATATGGCATCTAGTGCATCCTTAGCTGTGGGTGAGGGGAAGGAAGCACATCAAACACGTTCACCAGGGAAATGACATTTACATATGACAGTGGGCTGACTTCTGTGTCTGTGGACCTGAATTCTGTAGTATTAGATGCCTGTGATGTTGGATTCTGACAGGACAGATTCTGAACAACTTGTTCTCAGTGTAGGTGACTTGCTCTGGTGTAAGTCTACTTTATAGTTAGGCCTTACAGTTTTACCAGGTTAAGTCAGTTACACTACAACTGATTCTTTCACAATTTGACCCCCAAGATTCATCCATTAAAGTGGTTCAAATTTAAAATCATTATTAGAGAAACTACTTATTGGAACCTGTACTTGAAGAGTGGGCATTTTTCCATGTTTTGATTGCATACAAGGCTGGTTTATGTATTATCACCTTACTTTGAGATATCAGGATGCAACATTGTGTTCAAAGAATAAGGCTTTTATACATGCAAAACTGAAATTATTGTATATTTGGCTAGGTGTCTATCATGTGAAGGATTTTATGTAAGAAAAACTAATAAAAAAGTTTAATTTATAAAAATAAAAAAGCTTAAGCATTGCATTTGTGAAGCTGTCAGTCAGATGGGTAACAATGTTGGTGATGAAATGAAAAATCCCAGAGATTAGCACTAGCAATATCCATTTAAAACTCAAACACACCAGTGGGTGTGCTGAGGAAAAAATTCACATTGTGAGTATGAAAGACATTTGGGCAAATGTCAGGAAGTGAGAACCATGACTTCAGTAAATCTGCTGTGATTCCTCAAATCTTTTAATACAAATGGGCTCCCAACTCAATTATTCCTGCTGAGAGGACTTTCATGCCATTAAAATGTATTCACATGCTGGAGTCTTTTAATTGTGACAGGGTGTGGTCCTGGTTTATTTACTGCTAATGTGAATATCCTGACACTGATATTTCTGCAGGAAGCCCACTAACTGCAAAATCTTACTTAGGCTTCCTGGTTGTCTTTAGACTTTTGGATCTCCTGGTATTCTTACTCCTGCTAGTGTTTTCTGACTTCTTTTTTCCCCTGCTCTGATTTATCTGAACCAATTTGGCTGGGATATGGAATTGATTAGGGTCCACTACTTTATTTCAACTTGCTGATGGCCTGACTTTATTAATCATGTGTGGTCTTGTTTACTTTTGTTCTTTTGGACTCTCCTACTCTAGTCTCCTCTACACTAGTAATCTTGTTGAAATCCCCTGTCATCCCTTTTCTTGCTGGGAGCTCTGCTGGAAGCTCCTTGTTTTTTATTTCAATGCTGTCAAGTATACTGAATCTGTTAACGTGTGTGTGTGTGTGTGTGTGTGTGTGTGTGTGTGTGTGTGTGTGTGTGTGTGTGTGTGTGTGTGTGTGTGTGTGTGTGTGTGTGTGTGTGTCTATGCCTGTGTTGCGAAGGTAAAGGTAGGACCTGAGTCCTTTAATAGCTCTGTGGTTGTGCTGATACCATTAATTATTTTGTGACCACTACATACTCTAGTTCTGTTAATTATGGTATGTAGTCCCTAAAAACTAACCCGCGGTAGTGGTGCTGCGGTAGCGTTGTCGCCTCACAGCAAGACGTTGTCCCGTTCGATTCTCAGCTAGAGCGTCTTCTGTGTGGAGGCATGCGTGAATGGGCGTGCCTTCGTTGAAGGTTGTGCATCAGGGCTGGTAACTCGGCACGTAAAAAAACACTACCAAACATTAGCGGACCGGAGTTCCACTGTGGCAACCCCTAACCGGGATAAGCCGAAAGACGCAGCAGCAGCAGTCCCTAAAAACTATAAATCTAACCCTGCTACCCAGTCATATATTTGACTTGAAGACATGCAACAGTGAAACAATACTTGGATTTCTTTTCTAATCATTTTTAATTACATTTCAGTTGATTACTTACATATTATTAAGTACATTGTTTTGCCTTTATGCATAAGAAAATGAATAACACCGCTGGTGTTTGGAACTGAATGGTCCGATGGAAGAGCAGATAATGAAATCTGAAATATGTAATGATTTAAATTATGATTATTTTGTTTTGCAAAATTAGAGAGGAACTATAGTAAAGATGAAGTGGAATTGTGTCTTAATAAAGCTAGACCTTATTTTTCTAATTGCATTGCTTAGGATAGAAGTGGTAGGAGACAAACAAGACATATAGCTGTTCCTCTACATTATACAACTAATGTGAAGCTAGTCACTGGGATTTTTGAGAAACATTGGCCAGTTCTAGTCACTGATGATAAAATTAGATACATTGTTGGAGAGACACCACATTTTTATTTTAAGAATAAGAAGTCTCTGAAGAGACGTCTGTGTTATCCAAGGGCTAAAACTGAGTATACCACCACCACAGAAAAGTTTGGCACCTTAACTTGTGGTAGGTACAACTTTTGCAGATATGTAGATTGTGGCAACAGTTTTATTCATCCTGAATCTCATTTTAGATATGAATTTAAAATTAGGCTACACTGCAATACTAGAAATGTTATTTTTTTTAGTGAATTGTGAAGTCTGTAAATCATTTTATATAGGAAAGACAAACAGAACACTAAAAGAATGGATTAGTGAACAAATATACAGTATTTGTGTGGAGAATAACAACCATGCTTTAGCTAAACATGTTGAAAGTGCAAGAGTTTCACATGTTTAAGCGTTTAGTTACTGAGCATTTACAAGACAATCCTAGGCTACATGATCTTATTAATTCCACTGAAAAGTCTGAAATTTGATGGACTATTTAACTTAGAGCAGATAGAAAACCTAGCCTTAATGGCACAGTTTCTCTGAAGCCTGTTCTTAAATCTCATAATTTACATAGTTAATACATAGTTGTGCTTAGGTTTTATTAAAATTTCTTGTAATAATTTTTTGCAGTCTATACCTTTAAATTAGTATTAATGAGTGTTTTTCTGCTGATACATTGTGTTTGATTCATGTGATTGATTGTTTGATGTTTGAAACATTTGGTCTAATTGGTCACAATGTAATATTTATGGAGCATGGTTTTAAATGTTCTTTAGTGGTCTGATGAAGTGACTTTATGGTCGTGAAAGCACTAACCTATATTAAACAATGGATTTTATCTCTTCAGCAGTGTGTCAGTGTAACTTTGTTTTCTTCAGTATTTTACTACATTTTTGAAGCTGCACTGTTAATCCATTGTGGAATTTGTCTTTTATCTTTTGAATGTAGAAATTGCCTTATGTCTACTGACACTAGATAATTCTCAAACAATCTGATATGTTATGAGAGAAATGTGTTTACACAATGTCACTGGAGACAAAGCTGTCACATAAAAACACTCATGTCATTCAGATTGTCAATGGCATACACACTGCACCTATCACACACAGTTCAAAGCAGCCAAATAGACTCATATATGCTAAACCACTTAACTGTAACCTTCCTAAACCCCAAAGACCTCCTAGATAAGATGCACAAAAATATCTTCAGCAGCCCCAAATACACTATTTCAAAACACACCCATATCAGCACATAAAGCCACATCTCATGGACCCTCTATTTCTAAGCCCATAAGGCAAGCCACCACACAATCCAACATTCTAGTCATTGGAGAATTCATTGTGAGATACACTGATGTCCCTTTCACCAGGCTGAGTAAGGAGAAAGCCATGGTCAGTTTCTTATCAGGGCCAGGATCTGCCACATTATGCACACTCTCAGGTCATTGGACCACAGGTAGCAGTATGACTAAATCATAGTCCATGTGGGTGTAAATGAACTGAGATGTACTTCCCTAAACTATACGAAGAAAGACATTATGGAGCTCTTAGGATATGTGTCCCAAGCTGGTGTGAGCCTAGCAATGAGCAGCATTTTACTTTCTCCGAGGATGATGCTATAATATGAAGAAAAGATGACTGACTTCAATAACTGGATTAGTCTCTACAGGGTTCTAATATTTGTCAGCATGGAAGGAGATGATCAAAATACCAAGCTGTTTTGCTAGGAATGGCCTGCACTTCTCCCATCTAGGCTTTCTTTCTCCTCCCCACAGAGATTCCTGGATTTTGTAAACACAATCTCCCTGGACCATATTGTCAATACACTAACCAGGGGTATAACCATACTGGATCTGGTCCTCACTAATAAGGGAGAGTGCTGCACACACCCTAATACAATGTCTCTGTTAAGGTCAGACCATAAAATGGTCTCCTTTAAAGTAAAAATAAAACCTGGAACCCCAGCTAACCCTGGAATACTCAGGAACTACTCTAAGGCTAACTTCCTACTATTAAATGATAACCTTGAAAATTTCAAGCCTCCTTAGACCCTGACAGCACTGCTGCCTACATGGAACTGTTCAAAGAAACCCTTTAAAAGCATGTTAATAGCTACAAAGAGGCAGCTCTACCCACCAGGAAGAAGTACAGAACTGACTCAAAAAACAAGCCACCATGGTGGAATCACAACATCATTATCAGTATCATCTCGAACATCCAGTGGAGCCTTGCAGTATTCAACAGCTACATGTACCCAAATTGTTATGGTATGTGCAGTTAGCTTCTACATTGCTTAACCAGTGTAGCTATTGCTTACCTCCATGCAAACAGGCTTAAACCCACTTACTGCTGCTTAAAAGTACTTTCTCCCACTTACCCCCATGCTAATTTCTTTAAAAGAAAAGAAAAAAATGGGTTGATTGGAAAGTGGTGAAAAAAGGGGCACAAAGAGGAAAAGAAAATAGGGAAAATAGCCAGGGATGTGCATGAAGGCTGAAGGGAAGGTCCATAGCTACCCATTTCTTCTACAACAACAGCTGTGCATATACACTGAATTTGGAGGTAGATTTGGACACTCAAACTCCTGCGTGGGGGTGAGGACAACAACAGTAATAAGTTGTGATGCCAATTAGACCAGATTACATGTGTCGAGTGGGCATATGTGCGAAATGGACAGCTATGTATGGGGAGAGATTTTTTTGTGGGAACAGATTGCCTTTTTTTTTTCTTTTTCAGGTGAGAGTGGGATGTTGGGGAGGGGTAGTAGGTATATTTGGGGAGGTAGGCTGGGTAGGTTAACAGACAAGACAAACAAGACGCATACAGGGGTGGTATATGACACATGTGGGGGGTAAACACCTTGGACAGGGAAGGGTGTTTGGAAGTTGCAAGCCCATGAGCCCCCAAATGGAAACAGTGAGACTGACATCCCCACCCATGGACAGTCACTACTGCACCTTCATGGCTCCAAAGGTGGCTGTGCTGGGGGCTGGGTAGGAGGGGCAGGCTCGCCCTCTAATTGTGCCACATGGCCTCAAGCTGGCGTAGCTGGTCTCAAATCTCCTTGTCAAGCTCCCTATGCACCATGGCCAGGACCTGACAGTGGGGGACAGGAACCTGTCTGCCCCCGCTTCCATGGGGGGCCCGAGCCCCATCTCCTGCTGCCGTTCCACCTGAAGGTGGTGCAGGGCCAATAGATGAGGATGTCCCAGGCTGGGCCCCAGATGTGCCAGTACCCGGTGCCATGGCCAGCTGAAGTGGGACAGGTGGGTCCGCTGTGACCAGCCTTCCCATATGAGCTATGGTGTTGCAGCTTTAAGAAAGATATCAGTTAGTCATAATCAACAGCATTCAGGACTAGTTGTAACAGCATGCAGAGGTATTCCCATTAACTCAAGACACCAGTTTACAATAGTTGCAGATGAAGCAGAACACATGCATATATAGGAAAACAGTGGCCATTACAACAGCATGCAGGTTTTATTGATGACAACAGGCCACCAATATGGGAGTATTTGAACATGGCACATGCATAGAACCAAATGTGAATATTTATAAACCAATAGGACATATGTCCCAACAAAAGTTTGGAGTGCACACGTACCCATTGAGGTGTGTAATAAGGTTATTGTTGCGCATATGGAGGGGTGAGAGAGAGAGGTCAATTAACAACTAATATATCCCTGTAGTTTTCACAACTTTCTTAATCACTGCAGTGATCTGTCCCTTACATGTATTATTACACTACCCAATGTCCTTACTTTGTACAATGGTATGTTTGTAAATTAATATATGCGTGGACTGAGTTGTACGTATAGTCTACACCTCCTACCTGTTATACCTGTTGAGAAAATCATTGTTAACACTACCTGACACTTTCTACACATACTCCCAGATTCCATGCTTGTAGACAAGTATATACGTGACCTGTGTAGTACCTACAGTCTACACCTCTTACCTGTTATAGCTGTGGAGAAAATCTTTGTTAACACTACCTGACAAGTTCTAGACATACTCCCAGATTCCATGTTGCTGTTATACACATACCTAACAATCTGTTATTGCACACACTCCGGTCAAGGCGTGACAGGATGCAGGTGTTAATGTGACATATATTGAGAATTGCTGTCATACACTTTGGGTGAGATGCTACAATGACAGGTTTGTTTCCATATATATTCTCTTTTTATGTTCAGGTCTGACTATCCATTATATGTCAGTATAAGCTGCCTACATTTCTTGGATCATTGCACTGATTTGTCAGAGGAACAGGTTACCGGGCAGCAGATTTGGGCCAGTTATCTGGACATGCTGGATAGATCGAACAGTTGAGGGGAATGACTATGCATACAGCTTACTACCTGAACATTCTGCCACAGTCTGTACAGTTGATAGTTATGATTATGCTTACAGCTTACGATCTGAATATTCTAGCAAAGTCTGTACAGTTGTTGTGTCTAATTATGCATACAGCTTCCTATCTGAACATTCTTGCAAACTCTGTACAGTTGTGGGTATGATTATGCCTAAAACTTACTACCACTCCCTGGATTCGAACCTCTGCTGTGTGTGGTAAAATATTACAACTGACATCACAGTACACTGTGCTATCTGGGAATTGGTATAAAGCATTTCAATGGTTTGTCTAATTCTCCCTCTGTTGTTCTATATGACTGACTTCTTGGGACTTCCATCATTGTTATACTGAACTTTCTACAAATTTTAACTGCATTCAACAGTGTGGGAACATTGCTTAATACAACAGTACTATTTATATAATGCAACACTACAACAGCATATGACAGTAGGATGTACACAAGCACTCCAGGGGTATATTTTTATTTACAAGATATAAACACCTTTATTTCCATGCAACATATATAACAGTCTTTCTGCCATATTGTCTGGTTTATTCAGTATATCCCATGCACAATACACTTCTTTACTGGTACAACACTTTCCAGAACTGTTATATTTATTTGTTATGAAAGTACATGCAGGAATATTACTAACCTGCCTCGCGATGCAGCCTTTGCAGCCTAGCAGCATGGGCTTACTGGTTCACAGCCCACTCATCTGCAGCTGTCCAGAGAAATACAGTGATATTTAGCCATTACCTATCCATAATATACACAAGCTAGGCAATCATTATCTACGTAGTAGAATGGGTACTTGCTTAGTGTTGGGGCATCAGCCATCTGCCTTGCTTCTTGGATCCACTGGTCCAAAAGATCACCCCTCCACTGCTTCAGGTCAGCATGGTGATGCCTGACCTGCTCACCTGTCCAGGGGATACCAGTGGCACTGGTGAGGTCATGAGCAAGACTGTCCCAGGCCTCCACTTTATACTGAGAGCCCTGGTACTGGCCCTGCAGTAGTCTCTCCTCATGGTGCTTTACCAGGAGCCATACCATGAATCTGGACTCCTGGGTGCCACGGCACTGCACTCTAAATCAAGTGCCATCCCCAACGCCAGCCATTCTGCCTACAGTAGGGAGCTGCAACCAGGTATGGGAATTATTGGCACCTGTGGGGTTTAAATACACCCAATTTCTCACACTTTCCCATGATTGGATGGTTTTGAAAAAGCTAAGCTATTGACACATCTACTTACCTAATGCTGACATTGCTTAAAGGGACATACCACTGGGCAGATTGAGTTATCCGGCCCACACATTGCTTACCCCCAACTAAGCTGAGCTGTGCAATGCTTAGCATTGCTTAATATTTAGTTTGCTTTATATTTTCCTTTTGGCATTGATGTATTATTTGTTACATGTTATATATGTGTCTGGTATCCGTGATTCATGTGTACATACACTGTATGGGGTCCTGGGGACTTCAACACTTTATTACAGTAACATCTCACATCTGGCCTTACTGCAGTACTCCAGTTCACATATTTATGTTATATAGCAGGTTATACAACATTACACTGCACATAGATTCCTTTCACATGTTCAGTTTGATTTCCTATGGTGAGGATTTGTTTGTTGACACCTCAATCTTGTGTACTGTTATGATGGCTTAGTGGTTGACTACTGTGACTGTAGTGTATAGGGTCTTGTGTTCAAGTCTTCCAGAGGCTGTTCATTTTGTTGCTGGGCAGAACATGGGCCATTGGATACAGAGTGGTTAAGGCACTTTAAAGCAGTTGTAGACAGGTTTGCGTGGAGCTAATCAGTACTTACATCCGATTACAGTTTCTTACACTCAGTTAGCTTCTACTTTGCTTAATCTGTGTAGGCAATGCTTACCCCCTCGTAAATGCACTTAAACATGCTTATTAGTGCTTATATATGCTTACTACTGCATATTTGTGCTTAACCCTGCTTACTAGTACCTTATTCATTATGACACTGACACTTCACATGTGCATTTAATGCAGTACTCCATTTCACATTTAAATGTTATTTAGTAGGTTATACAGCAAAAAAAATGTTCATATACAGATTTCACATGAAACGTGGAACGTGCTGCAATGGGACTCGAACTAGGAATGCCTGCTCATAAGTCAAGTGCTCTGCCCACTATACTATTGCTATACTGCTTATGTTGCATATATCTTTCTTGTTATCCTCTTCAGCCATTTAAGCTGCATTAACTGTAGCTAAGCGATGGGCACACCCACGCACCTACGGTTAGCTTTAATCGGATTTTTAACAAAAATAAAAGGGTTTCTTTTTTTAATTTATATGTCCTGTTGTTGTTATACACATGGGGAACTGTTGATGGGGATATGAGTACACCTATGAGCGATCTCGCCCATTTCTTAACAGCTTCTGTTGTTTTACATTGCAGGGGTGAGTTTATTCTGAGAGCTCTGCTCTCAAACATGCCCCCTGCAATCGTACACACTCTGTGTCAGCCTAGAAGCTTGGGCAGCGTGCCTTTATTATAATGCATGGTGCACTGCCTTCCTGCTCCTACACAGATGCTTCCATGCAGGACTAAGCTAGTCCTGCATGGAAGGTTAGTGAATCCAGGGGATAATTTTCACATTTTTATAAATATCTCAACAATCAAGTTGAACTCCTTAGCCTCAAATGAAAGCTGTTAGCTAGATGAATAAAATCCTGCTGACAATATTTATGTAACTTGACTGGTTGCTGAGATATTGTAAGTTGTTTACAAAATATTACAAATGTAATAGTTACTGTGTTTACTGTGACTTAGAAAATTTGGTTTAAGACCTAGAACCTAAAGAATACTACCACTATAAAATAGTTTATGCTGAATAGTTTGCCATTTTTACCTCTTTAATAATGCTTATCAATCCAGAGATATCAACATTTGTTTGAAATGTGAGGGCATAATTTGATTCTGTGAAAAAGCTTAGGCTCCGCCCATTGCAAGTTACAGTGCAAACTTTCTGAGCTCAAATGGAGTGAATAAGTTATTCAGTGCTTACTTATCCTTCAATTTTCTGTCAGTATTTTATAAAGAAAATGCAGTTGCAAGACACTTGAAATATAAAGATACAACTTATGTGAAGCTATATTTTTCATAATCATGCATCTATTTTACCTGTTAATTTTAACATAAACATATTATAAACATTTTATTTGACTCATTTGTGAAGAAACTACAAGTTAATATGTATTTTGTGAAGAATAATTATGAGACAGTATATTTTTCCATAACACCTTCAAACAGGCTTCATGGGTCACGAATGAAGAACAGCAATAGTCTTCCCTCTGCACGAAGGTGGGCAGACCCTGGAAACTACAGACCCACAAATCTCAGTAGTCTCATATGTAAAGGTATGGAAATAATTATCATGGAAATTATCAATAATGACATAGGAAACTTCCAGACACTGGACTCAGCCCAGTTTGGTTTCATCAATGGTAGGTCATGCCTACTCAACATAGTGGACTTTTTTGAGAAGGTCTTCAAAGCAATGGATAAGGGCAAAATGGTTCACACTGCCTACCTTGATCTGACCAAGGTATTTGACACAATAACCCACCCAGGCATTGCTGACAAAATCAAGACGTTAAGTATAAACCCTTATCTCACCCAGTGGGTAGCCATCTGGCTCACAGAGAGCACCCAAGAAGTTAGAACTGGGGAGTCCACCTTACAAAGAGGCCTGTCACAAGCAAAGTCCTTCTGGCTACCAGTCCAGGGACCACTCCTTTTTAGCATTTACTTCTCTAATGTCAAGGCCAATGTCAATGGCCTCTGGCTGACTTAATTTGCAGATGATTGCAAATGAAGAGTAGCATAGAATCCCCCACTGATGTAAATGTTCTCCAGGAAGTGCTGACAAAGGCAAATGACTGGTGTCAGAGCCATGGACTAAAACTAAATGCCAAGAAATGCGTAATAGTATCCTTCAGGAAGTCATCCACCCCTGGCAGCTATGACATTGACAGCAAACTCCTAAGTGTTGATCCAGTAGTCAGGGACCTGGAGACACACATAGACAGTAACCTAGCCTTTGACCATCACATGACTGCAGTAGTGAACAAATCATTCCATGTCGTGCAGCTTATAAACAAAGATATGATATCTAGGTCCAAGGAGGTTATTGTTCCAATGTATTCGGCATTCATCAGACATATCATTGAGTGCAATGCCCCCTTTGGTATGTACATAACTAGACATATCCAAAAACTGTAACATCCGCAAAGGTTCCTCACTAAAATAACACAGGGTACAAGTAACTTGTTCTGTGCAGGCCACCTCAAGGCACTATCCCTGCATTATGTCTCCTACAAGCTGTTGAGGGGAGATCTCTTCCTGGCATGCAAGGCATTGTCAGACCCCACCCTGATGGATCCCTTGCATATTCACAAATCAAGCAGCACCAGAATTAGCCATTCTAAAGACTTGCCTGTGATATAAGTAGAACCTGTTGGACAGATAAGTATGTATACCAGAGATTATTCCTTCTCTGGAACAGGCTCCCCATCCATGTGAAGCAGAGTTTGTCCCTAACTCAGTTCAAGTATAACTTGGATAATTGAATGAGGAAAAGGACATTCATCCCTGTTTTGGTATCTGTGTCTCTAATGGACACAGGTAGCCTATACATGGCTCATCTCCCAGGCCCCTGATTGTAAATATTTCATCTCCCAAACCTTGCTTACACTTATTAAGGGATACCAGAACTTGTCAGAGGTTTGGGATGCATGTCTAGGCTTAAAAAGGCCCCTGTGGTAGCTATCATGCACATAAATAAAGCATCTAGCTAAAGGGAACTAAAGATGAGCTTGAGAGATTTCAACATAGCTACACTTTGGGATAAGTACAACAAATACCTTATTAAATGTATTTTATGTGTTTATAAGCACACTTTTGAGTTTGATATCGCAACAATATATTAAGAATTCTCCATCTTGTCATGTTTTTATTGCAATGCTCTTCTGCTTTATCCTTCAGGATGTCATACTGGCTTCATTATATTGGCTGAGGTTTCAATGTTGTTTTTTATTTCTCCTATCCAAAGCATTCCATGGCTTTAGCTTGGTTAGTACTGGCAAGTGCAATTTATAAAATGATAGACATTAAAACAGATGGTTATCTGCTACCTTCCTGCTGTAAAGTCCATGTTGTTTTTACAAGCAGGCATTTTGCATGATTGCTGTCAGTTATCCTCCTAGCATAGAGGGCATGCCAATGTTACAGGCTCATTGTGTCAACAAAATATTGGATCTCTTGACAGTATTTTTTAGTCTTTTAATTTTTGATATAAAGTGTTAAGGCCTTTTTGTTAAGAGATTTTTTCAGGCAAAAGAAAATTAAGGATACTATTGATTCTACAAGATATATCAGATACAAATGTTTCTAAGGATTTTGTGTACTCGTTAGAAATAGCACTCTAAAAAGATGGTAAAAGAACCACAGCATGCCACGTACTTCAGATATGTGTGTGTGTGTGTGTGTGTGTGTGTGTGTGTGTGTGTGTGTGTGTGTGTGTGTGGGTGTGTGTGTGTGCACATTTGTATGTCCACATACACATGCGGATGTGTGTGTGTGTGTGTGTGTGTGTGTGTGTGTGTGTGTGTGTGTGTGTGTGTGTGTGTGTGTGTGTGTGTGTGTGTACACATTTATATGTCCACATACACGTGCAGATCTGTGTGTAAGTGTGTATTTGTGTGAGTATAGGTATATTAGAGTAACAAAGAGACATAAATAATGATACTAAGTAATAAAGAGACACAAAGAGAATGAGAGAGATACATTTATCTCACCAGACATTTATTTACAGTTTAATGATATGTAAGACTTTGTCTTTTATAACACCATATGGAAGTTAATTATTTACTTCTGTCTTCAGATTTTACCACTTGCTTTAAATCGTTTATCGCTATTTATGATGTGAACCAAGCCATGGGTATGATAACCTCACTGATTAAAACTGCTGAAATGAAATGAATAAAGGTTTACTGTATTCTGCAGTGCTGATTCTACAAAACATGTTATAGTATAACTCATTTAAGATGCTATTGCATCTGGATGAAAACAGTAACACAAAAATGTCAGGGGAACCACATGCTAATTATGTTGATAAAGATCACAACACATTCTCTTTAAAAACTTGTATCAAATGATTTATTCAGCCTTGGTAATGTTAAACAATGTAAAGTAATACATACAGGGCCAGATTCACGAAGGCTTGCATGGAGTCTAAGAGTAGAGTAAGACTCCATGCAGCCAACATGTCTGCCGAGCAATCCAGGAACAACTGGTAGGGGTGTGCAAGAGAGCTCCTAAAACGACTCTTACATGGACAGGGCTAGGGTATGCAAATTACCTCAATTGCAGGCAAAAGCTATGCAAATGAGGTAAATTTGCGATCCAGGAAACCCGAACCTGTCCGAGTAAGAGTAGTGTTATTTGCACAAATGTACTCCATTGACAACTGAGTACCGTTCTGCAAATAGCAAAACGGAGCCATGACAGCTCCAAAAAAAGGATGCATCCAGTTGAGGAAGCATGCCAATGGCCAAAAATACAGCCATTGGCAATGTTCACCGATGCAAAATAAAAATAAAATAATTTTTTTTTTTTATCCCGATCTCCGAAGTTTAAGAGTAGTGCAGCACTGCGCAAACGTGCTGCACTCTAAAAACCAGAAAACCAATAATTAAAATCCACAAATATGGATTTTATTGTAATTCCAAATGTACAATGCAAGCGAATGGCAGGCTGAAGACAACATGGCTACCGAGTAGAAGTTGCTAAGGGGGGAAGCTCAGTCTAAGAGATGTAACCAAGCATTAGTAGGCAATCCTATGCAAATGAGGGTAAGGATAGTGAATCCCAAGTTTACATCGCAAATTAGCACAGTCAGTGGAGTGTAGGAGTAGGATAAAGGGAGTATCAGAATAGAAGATAGGTGACATCACGAGGGGGGTATGTATGAAAGAAGTTAAGCTCATTGGAGCAGAGTGGCATGTGTTTGCTGTCAGTTACTCATCACTGGAAGAGGTGTGTCAACAGGTACCCTAGCTAAAGGCAAGAAATTGAAGGTGTATGCAGTGGATAACATTAAAGTTTCTTGTAGAAGTGCTTGCAACGTGTTTGCGCGTGGGTGAGTGCTCGTACATCCGAGTAAGACTGTGTGCGTGTGTGTGCACCTGTGTGTGCGCGTTTAAGTCGGAGTAAGCATGTCTAAGGTTGTTGAAATGTGTGTAAGCATGTATGCACCTGTGTGCATGTGCTTTAGCAAGAATAAGCAAGTTTTAGTCTGTGTAAGCATGTGTGCGCGTGTGACCTGGTGTGCACGAGTTTGCACTTGTGTGCATGGCGCTGCCCCCCTGAGGAAACAGAAAGGGAAAAGGAAGCACAACAAATAGTAGGAAGTTAACCAGGGAGTACTAGCAGAGCTAGCAGGTGAAAACAATCAGAATCAGGCAATTACACAGGCAGTACACTAGCCCAGCACAGCCTAGCACTTAAAACTCTGCAAACTCCTTTCCACCATGTTTCTCTTAGAGACACTGCAAGACTGCAGTAAGCTAATAGAAGTGAAAACTGAAAAAGCTTTACTGAGACAAAGAAATGTTAGGGGCTGTCATTGCTGTTATAAGGCGACATATGCAACATGCTGAGGGTGGTGACAATGCGAATGCTGCTGGACAACCCACAGTGAGGAGACAGAGAAGAGTGTACAGGCCCAGGGTAACCTATCAGGGGCTACATTAGCTGGAGATAGTGGAGCGCTATAGAGTGGACAGAGACCTCATGCAGCAAATTGTTGAGCTGTTCAGGCCACGCCTCACAAACAGAACCAACAGAGGGGAACCCATCCCAGTGGAAACAAAGGTATGCTTTGGCCTAAGAATATTAGCAACAGGTACCTTCCAGAGACCAACTGGTAATATGATGGGGATATCACAGGCATCCGCATCCAGGGTACTGCACCAGTTCCTGGATGCCATGTCAGCACATGTTGGTGATCATGTATATTTCCCCAATTCCCGTGAGGTATTGGCCAGCAATATGCATGTCATCCAGCAAATAGCGGAATACCCTGAGGTAGGGGGCGCAATAGACTGCACGCAGATATGCATCAAAGCACAAGCTGGTGACCGGGGTAGGGTCTATTTTAACCGCAAGGGCTTCCCCTCCATCAACTGCCAGGTTGTGTGTGAGGCCCAGGGCATAATACTGAATGTGTGTGCTGGCTGCCCTGGAAGTTACCATGATTCCCATATCTGGCATCTGACATTTGCCAATGGGGACATCCCTCATGGTCACCTAGTGGGGGATGCTGGCTATGCACTGGAGCCGCGGCTGATGATACCCTTCAGAAACGCACACACACCTGAACAGGAATGACATAATGAGGCATAAGCACAAACACGAAATGTAATTGAGTGTGTGTTTGGGCTGCTCAAGTCACGGTTCTGGTGCCTGGACACATCTGGTGGAGCCTTACAGTACTCACCAACTACATGTACCCAAATTGTCTTGGTATGTGCTATGCTACATAATATGATCCTGTGAAAACAGCTGCAGTAGGAGCAGCATAGACCCGGGCCAAACAGCCCTCCACCATTGCCAAGGCCATCACAGGCAGAGCATGACTTGGAGGTGGAACAACCTGAGCCTGCCCCAGTAGGCAGAAGGAGGCGTGCCCAGTAAGCTTTGGCCTTGGCAAAGAGGCAATGCATAGCACATACACTGGCTCAGTAGAAACCCTGGAAATGATACCTCTCTCTGACTCGCACATACAGTAAAAGGGATGCCTAACTTGACACTACCTGTTTTCAAACATGTATAGGGAGTGTAGTATGTGCATCCGACATAGGCAGCCCTGCAGCACCACCTGAGGCATGATTGCCATGTGTTAAGCAATATAAAGCAGTGCTAAACAGCTTTTACCACCATTTAGTATATGTAAACAAAATTGCACACACTAACTAGCACAACTGTGGTCAATGTTGAGCAATATTGGGCAACGTTCAGCAATGTTGGTTAATGCTGATCAATGTTGGACAAGCTTGGTCTAAGTTGGGCATAGCTGAACAAAAGCCAACATGCTCATATTTGCTCTAATGGCCCTTAAGCAGTCTGGTCTGCTCAGTATAAAAATATAAAGCAGTGACAGGCCTCAGACCCAGGATACTGTGCACTATAGTCATAGTACTGAGCCACTAAACCATGACAGTATTTCACTTGTCAACTTGTGTGAAGAAATGTTGATATGTCTATGCAAAGTATCTCATGGAAACCCTGCAGGCACAGCATAATCCCTGTCGAGTTATGACACAAAGGTGAGCCCTACAGTAAGAATAGAACCTGATTTTCAACACACATATAGTATAAATGTTAATATTGGTCATGTTCACACACATCAACAAATGTAGTGGACTTCAGACAGCAACATACTGAAAGGTCACACTGGGCATGCTCACACATGAATAAATGAGACAAATGTCAGGCAACAAAACACTGAAAGGCCAAACTGGGCATGCTCACACACTTAGGCCATGTCTGAGTACAGCAGTGGGCCACACATATCCGGCAGTTGCATGTGTTAACCCAGGACCCTCTCACTATTCACCAATCTGCCTTGTGCACACAGTTATATGACAACAGACACATATATAATATATTGGAACCCTGTCATAATCAAATATGTTCTGCAGATACTTAGGTTGTTCATAGAAAGTGGGAAAGCAAAGAAGATAAAAAACCTGCAATCAGTATCATCAATAAACAATGTGCATCCCAAACATTATCATAGGTTCATAGGTTGATACTAGGCTATCTGCCCTAGGGCATTTATAAGCCTAGCCAGAGTGTGTTTGGCTTTCGCAACCCTGTTAGATTAGTAGACTGTGCCTGTGAATAGTAGGTCACACAAGATAGCCCTTTTACATTTAGTTTATTGTGCCTCTGTCTAGTAGGGACCCAGAAGAGATCCCAGGGGTAAACATATGATCACCCATCCACTCGTCAAGATGTCTCCTGTAGGGGGTCAGTGGGGGGCTCTGCCTATGCGGGACTGGGATCTCATTCCAGAGTGAGGGGAGCCTCTGGGATATGAATCTGTCCCTCCAGCATGTCCTATTAATATCTGTGCTGAGGTTTAAGTCCCTGGAGCATGTAGCTCTAAGGGATTCGGATATCCTGAGGTGGAGCATGTCCATTAATTCTGGGTTGGACATGGCTTTAAACAACAGGCACAGATCGCATCCGAGTAGGCGGTAAGTGACTGAGTAGAGCTGGAGTTACTTTAGCTGAACTGTGCAGGGCATCTGTGTGAGTCCCTAGATCCACTTGGTGAGGTACTTTTGTGGCCATTACAGTTGCTGCAGGTGTCGGGTAAGGTACATCCCAAATGGGGCATTGTATCCAATCATGGGCCTGATGAGTATAGGGGCACAATGACCTCACTTGATCTAGATGTGAAACCTTTTGGGATAAGGTGGGCTATATAGAAGGTCTGTCTAACCACTTTGGCAATGTGATTGTCAAAGGCGAGATTACTAACCACTCATGTCCCCAAATCCCTAATAACTTCTACCGTACTTAATGGATTACCACCTATGTGGTAATGTGTGGGCACTTTGTTATTCCCAAAGGGGATGACTATGCATTTAATGGCATTTAGCTGTAGGCCATGGCTCTGGCACCAGTTATCCATCTCTGTGAGACCCTTTTGGAGGATGCATGTGCCAGCTGTAGAGTCGATTCTGGTACCCAGTTTGCAGTCATCTGCAAACATAGTCAGCCATATTCCTCCTGTGTTAGCCTGTACATCAGAGAAATATATACTGAACAAGAGAGGTCCCAGGACTGAGCCTTGTGGGATGCCATGTGTAACTGGTGTAAAGTCAGACATGGCACCTGCAATATTGACCATGTGGATGCTATCCCTGATCCAGTTAGCAATCTATCTTGTGACATATGTGTTGATATCTAAGCTGGTGAGCTTATGTATGATGCCCGAGTGGGGTATTGTGTTGAAGGGTTTTGCGAGGTTCAGGCAGGCTGTGTGAACTACCTTCCCTACATCTATGGACCTGGTAACTGTTTAAAGAAGTCGACCAGGTTCAAGAGGCAAGATCTGCCCTCAACAAAGCAGAATTGGGTAGGATCCAGTGTCTGTAGGTTCCTGATGTATATGTGTATGAGTTTCATGACAATACGCTCCATAGCTTTGCAGACCAGGCTAGTTAGGCTTATAGGGCGATAGTGTCCAGGGTCCATTGTGGCACCACCTTTGTGGAGCAGGACCACTGTTGCTGTATGCCATTCCTTGGGTACATATCCTGTAGTACGTCTGATATTGAACAGTGACTTAATGTGAGGGTTACATTCATCATGAAGCTCATGTAAGATGCAGGCCAGGACACCGTCCAGTCCCATTGATGCTGTGTTGTCTGCTTTGGAGAGGGCAGCTCTCACCTGTTCATCTGTGATGTCAGAGAGGCTACACTCTGTGGGATGGACGTTTGCTCTTTAGGGGGGATGGAGGGGGACATTTGCACTGAACCTGTTTGCCAGGATGTTGGCAATGTCTGTGGGTTCAGTGTATGTTTTGTCATTGTGCAGTAACTCACAGCATATCTGGGAGTTGCCATCCAGGTTCCTGACATAACTAAAGAAGGCCTTCTGATTGTCCTTAGTGTCTGGTGCAATTTTGCTTTCGAAGTGGGCCTTAGATGAATTCATGCATGATCGTAGCTTCCTGCTAGTACTGATCAGAGATGCCTTCCCTTTTTGGAATTGTGCTCTATCATGTAGGAGCCTCCTCCTTTCGTTGTATAGCTTATTTATGGCCGGGGTCCACCAGACAGGTCCCCTGCCTTTGGAGGAGTGAGTCTTGCTTTTATTTGCAATAGCATGATCCATGCATTCCAGTAGGTGTCCATAGAATGCTTTTGAAAAGGATTCAGTGGTCTATGTCATATTTACCACTGTCCCAGAGTCTTTAAAGAATACCACCTCATTTTGAGAAGTGTGACGTTTGCTTTTGAGAAGTTCTTCACCGAGATTACCTAGGATGAGGGTGGGGATGGGATATGGATGTTCAGTGAGATAAATGTATGGTCTGACCCTAACAATGAGGGGTATACCTCTGGTGTGGAACATAGAGTCCCCATGTTGGTGATGATCAGGTCCAATATGTTTTCCCCTCTTGTGAGTGTGGTGACCAGTTGTGCCATAGCATTTGAGTTTATAAATTCTAGCAACCATTGGGTGAGGGTGTTGGGGCTTGAGTAGTATTCCCAGTCAATGTTTGGGTAGTTGAAGTCACCCAATATAATGGTGTTTGGAGAGACCTTCATATTCTCCAGTGTTCCCAGGAAAGCCAAGTGGGGTTCCTGTGTTTGGGAGGGTGGTCTGTAGCAGGCTACAAACTGAAAGGCAGTTTTGCCCACTGTTAGTTGCACATGTATGGTCTCCGATGCTTTGTGCAGTGCTACTAACCTGGAGGTGTGTGTATCTGTGATGTATATGGATACTCCCCCTATTTATGTTGGTTGGGCCAAGTCTTGTGGCCGAAAAGCATGGTATGAAGTATAACCTGGTAGTGCTGGGGTGCTTTCGGGAGCCTGAACCAGGTGTCTGTTACTGCACAGATATCAACATTCTCCATACTGAGGAGAGTCTTGAGTGCATGCATTTTGAGGTTTAGACATCTGGTGTTGAGCAGCATTACCCTTAGTTTCTTTTACCTTGTATTGTCTATGGAGGTGGGTTTGTCTTTTGAGCCTTGCCTAAAAAAGGCACTATGGGGGTGGCAAGTGCCTTAGCCAGTATACGAAAGTCCAGGGGTGACAGATGCAAGCCGTCCATAGCGAAGCTCCGTGGCATGTCGAGCATGTCATCCCAGGCTGACAGACACTGGATCCCCTTTGAATGACACCAATACATTAGCCAACTGTTAAAATTGATCAGTTTGTCTGTATACTGTACCATCATTCTTGGTGAGGGTAGGATGCTACACAAGGTCAGGGTCATACTGGCCTGGCCTACATGATCAGAGAGCTCTTCCATGTCTCTTGTCATGTAGTCCAGGGAGGAACGTCTGAGGTCATTCACACCAGCATGGACAATGATGGAGCCATATTTGTACTTGCTTTGGAGTGACCTGAGTGCATGTGTTATGTGGTGGATCATGGCACCCGACAGACAGCTCAAAGTGACCTTCTCCTTGTTCAGCCTGGTGAGTGGGACATCAGTGTGTCTGACAATAGAGTCACCTATTACAAGTGTATTAGGTGTGTTGTTTAGCCCTAAGGGCAGTGACTGTGTGGCACACTGACTTTGTGAACTATGTGATATGTGGGTATTGTGGGGTAGCAGTTGTTTGGGTGTCTGCTTTGGAGGTCTCTGCTGCTTAGGCAGATTTTATTTAGAGCCTCCGAGTATGTTTTTGTGGTAATGTATTTTGTTTGCTGTCGCTATAGGTCTATGTGAGACTGGATTTGTGGTGTGTGTGGTTACCTTCACCACCTGATAGACTGTGCCAGTCATGGGTCGAGAGAGCTCAGCCTCCTGTTTGTCTATATAGTTGCATCTCTCACATATATCTGAGTTTGTTGGGAGGAGGAGAGGGTTGTCTGTGTACATAAGGCAGTTGTAACATTGCCTCAAAATTCCCATATTCACCAGCTGGACTGGAGAGTACACATAAAACCAACCTTTGGACATGCCAGGATATCATGATGAAACACTCTGTTGACTGATCAAAAAGGATCAGTAGGGTGTTAAGTGTGTAAAAGAGTATAACAGGGGTTTAGTGCTCAGGTTTGTCGGTGTTTTGGAAAGATTATCTGCGAAGGAGTCCAGACAGAACCATGACACTTCCTTCAGCTATGTCATAAATAGCAATGTACACTCATATATGTCCTGAGTCAGGGCCAACTGTACCTGACTGACAATGCCGACATCCTGTCAGACAGGCCCATACATACATACCCACCTCCCACTGACAAAAGGCCCAATCATCATACCAGGAGATATCACATGTAGAATGGGTAAACAGCTCCTTCCAAAGCCGAAAACATGGCATCAATTGGATTACATTGTTTCCCTATATGTGTCATAAGTGAACTACAGAACAAACAGACCCTGCACCTGAACAGTCTGTTGAGCCTCACCCTCTCTACAGGATCTGAAACTGTTGAATGTGTTACAGCAACATATGGCACACCACACAAGTGTTGGTGCACAACAGACCATGGGAACTATAGTCCTATAAGCCTATGAAGTCTGATCTGCAAGGCCATGGAGTCCATCATGATTGAAGTCATAAACAGAGCTATTGGAAGCCGACAAACACACAACCCTACCAACTTTGGTATGTTCATGGACAGATCATGGTTTCCAAACCTGCTAGACTGTTTGCAAGGCAGCCACCCAGGACATACATCACTGAAAGGAGCTACACATGCCCCACATAGACTTTGAATAGCCTTTTATCAACATCCCAGTCACATGTTGTATCCACAAAATCAACAATCTGTGCATACATATGTATTGTCATATGAAGGAATGGCAATTTGTCCACAGATAGATCACACACGCTAAGAATTGTGGAGTCCTGCTCAAGCTGTTAACACATGCTGACCCATATGGTTCATTCCTGGGATTGCATAAAACAAAGTGCACACACATTACCATGTCCAGTCTGATGATGTCAGCATCCTACAAATATAGCAGGAGAAAAAAAACACCCAGTAAAGCATATAGTGTGTTCTGTTAATGCATATTCCTCTAGTATCATAGCATAGTTAGGTAGGGGTTTGAATCCTACAATTGCTGAGTGTGTGTTTGTGTGATTTCCTTTAAGAAGAGTGCCCCTTTTGGAGACTAGGAAAACACATTAAAAGAAGCAGATTCCTCTTTGGCAAGTCTGATGATGTCCGTATCCCACAAATATAGCAGTGGAAATGAAAGCTCCCATTAAAGCATGTAGCGCATTGTGTTAATTCATATATCTCTAGGATAACAACATAGTTAGGTAGGAGTTTGAATCCTGCAATTGCTGAGTGTGTGTGTGTATAATTTCTTTTGACAGGAGTTCCCTTTTTGGAGACTGGGAAAACACATTAAAAGAGTTAAATTCCACTTTGGCAAGTCTGATGATGTCAGTATCCCACAAATACAGCAGTGGAAATAAAAACGCCCAGTAAAGCATATAGCATGTCATGTTAATGCATATCTCGCTAGTATCATAACATAATTAGGTAAGGGTTTGAATCCTACAATTGCTGAGTGTGTGTTGTGACAGTGTTGGTCAATGTGCTGTGGGTTTTGCTTTTACTACTGTATGACATATCAGTAAAACAACAGTATGTGCATTGCACACTTCAGGTATCTGTGTGGCAAATACATATATGTACATGTGACCACAATCGGTATCTGTGTGGCAAATACATATATGTACATGTGACCTCAATTAGTTCATAGGTGTGAAGCCTGCTTTCTACACGAATACATCTGTTACCATTGACAGTTTGTGCTGCTGCTTCTCAGACCTTAGGTCGCATATGTATGTATGTGACAAGGCCAGCCACTGTAGTGATCTGTGGCCTAGGTCATCTGTGTCACACACACCCATGACAGTTTCTATAGAATAGTGTGAGTGAGGGTTCATGTCTGGGGCATATTACAGACATGTTCAAACACAACACAGTCTGTCAATAATGGGCATTCATTATAGGTGTACAACAACTCCGTGGATATGCATATAGATCCCTTATTGCTTATGTGATACATTGAGGGACAGCATACCTTTGGAAATGTGAATACCAAAGGACAGATGACATAACATGTGGCTGTATGTACACATCGGTACCCCTGCTACATGTTGTGGGCTACTACCAATGTGGTACTGTCAGGATACTATGTATAGTAAATGTGGATGACTATGCTATAGTTGGCTTATAGCTTTACAGCATGGGTTGGTCAACAGGCATCTGTCTGTATGATACCCTTGTGGAGGATAAGTGTCTCATCCAGAAAATGCATTGCAGGCCACTGTATGCATTACCAAATGTGGACGGACATATCCCTAGTGTGTTTGCTTGTACCTAGGATGGCTACATGCCAAACAGGAGTGGTCCCAGGAATGGGTGGTGGTCAATACCACTGGTTACTGGTATAGTATAGTACCGGAAGGATTCAAATGCTACTGTGTATCCTACATCTGTGTGTCAGTTGTCAAGACATCATCTAACGATTGGTTAAAATCAGGCTGTTGAGGTTATGTATACTACCAGAATGCAAACCAATGACCGATATTAACAGTATCACCCACAGCATAGTGTCAAACCATGTCATACACACATGTGTACCCAAGTTGTAACATATGTGTAGTAAAATGCATACTGGCCACCAATAGGAAATATGAAGTGTTAACACTGTGTAATACAGGGCATGTCACCCTTCCTATGTGTCCACTATGCACATACATGCAGACAGTGCACCTCCACCATGTTCAGAAATGTACACCTGCAAATCTGTACTGCACACATCACACACATACTGTCCACTCACCAACACATGCTGCCAGTACCACACACATCAGCCAAGTGGCACATGGGCGGACAATACATTTTTGGAATTAACACTGGTGTAAACAATACTACATTGATAATCATAGCTTTAATGCATCATGACTGCTCAGATATACCTACAAGGATATCATTACACTTTACTGTTGACAACATGCTAACATTGCTACACTGCTATTAGGTCACCCTGTGCATCAGCACTATGTTAGCCTGTTCCTGCACCAATGTCACAGATGACAGGAGGTGGCACAGTTTCATCATATGCACAGGGTGTGTTATTGGTTTGCCAGAGCCTGACAATGACCCATCCAATTGACATGTGTGTGTGTGTGTGTGTGTGTGTGTGTGTGTGTGTGTGTGTGTGTGTGTGTGTGTGTGTGTGTGTGTGAGGGACAACAGTACAGTATGGGTCAGTGTTGATGTAATGTGTGTGTGTATGTGTTAGCCCTAGGTGTTTGGTTTATGTGTGTGTGTCTGCATGCACACAGTTCCATCTTGTGGCTGCCAAATATGGGAGGTTGTGGGACAGCCACAGACTGTGCCTGCCAGGCTGTACACATCACTGTCTCCGGCCACGGACACAGTACCTGTGCCTGGAAGGGGTGCCACGGACAGTATCGGGTACTAAGCCAGACTGGGTACTATCGTCAGAAGCAGAGGGATGCCGACTGGACCCATGTCCCTGCTGGGACTGGCCAGAGCCATGTGCACATGGTCGTCTAGGACGGTCTATTGACAGCCCAGCCCCAACATTGCTGGGGCTGGTACTGCCACTACGGGAGCGGCTGGGACTTGTGTGTCATCTGCAATGACTGCCAGCTGATGATGTTGCTGGCATACATCCACGTCAATGTCTCAGCCATCCTGCACTGTCCTGGCACATGGACATTACATTGCGGAGGACATCTAGTGTCTCCCCCCAAAGTCTGTCAATGACCTCTGTGTAATTACGGATGGCACTGGCAAGGTCACGGATACTGTCATTGATAGCGGTGTTATGAGCCCTCTGCACCCTTAGTCCCTGCCTGGTGTACCGTTCCATACATGCCTGTGCCTGCATTACAGCCCGGAACATACCTGAGGTTGTGAGACCTGTGGGGGCATGTCTGCCAGGGGCATTATGACCAGCAGTGTTCCTATGAGAACCCCTGGACATATGCATACGTGATACCATTCCAGGTGTCTGGGTATGGCTGCTGTGTGGGGTTGCATGTGCCATAGATACCACACTTTCCTGGTCAATGCCTACTGTATGCTGTTCCTCAGCTAAGGCCATTGGTGTTGAGGGATGTATTGGCAGTATGAATTTGTGCATAGATGTGGTGGAAAGCTTTGTACTGTCAATTGGCGGATCAACGACAGACCCTGTCAAACCTGCCTGTGCCACAACACATGTATCATCATGTCCACTATTTGTGGCAGTGACTTCAGGTTCCCTGTTGCACTCATCCAACAATACCTCAGCACCTGTGAAAGGGAGACAGGAAACACACTTTACAATCTGTACAGGATGTTAGCACACATGAACACATGCACACATGCACACATGAACACATGAACACATGCACACATGAACACATGCACACATGCACACATGAACACATGCACACATGAACACATGCACACATGAACACATGCACACATGCACACATGAACACATGCACACATGCACACATGCACACATGAACACATGAACACATGAACACATGAACACATGAACACATGCACACATGAACACATGAACACATGAACACATGCACACATGAACACATGCACACATGCACACATGCACACAGGAACACATGCACACATGAACACATGAACACATGCACACATGCACACATGAACACATGAACACATGCACACATGCACACAAATACATGACTCAGTCAAGTTCACACACACACACACACACACACACACACACACACACACACACACACACACACCAACAGCAATATGGAACATACTCATTAGTGGTTGATGGTGGAGTACAGTATCACAAACCAAAGAGTCCTATCACACGTGTCAGCATGCATTGCAAGTGTAGAGAATCCTTGTTGATAACAGTATACATGTCTTTGATGCATGTGTGTTGTTCAATGATTGGCCTCACCCTGGAACACAGTGTGTACATGGACACAACATTGCTGTGCAAGTCTTAAATGCTTTCCAATGTCCTGTGCACCATCCCTCATAGGTATACATACCATGGCCAGATGCACACAACTGTCAGCTGTATAGCAATGAATGCTATGTGTAGTACTGTAGATACTTTAACTGGATGTAGTGTAGTACCATGAGCCATCATCAGGCAGCATCATGTAGTCACTCAAGGCCACTAATGTATGCCACACTGGCAACTATCTTGCTGTACCTGACCTGCACCACTTTGGCTACATTAACCATTTCACAGCCAGTTGTTACAGGAGTATGTAAGGTGTTAAATAGGGAGCATTGCCTAACATGTATGTGTTGTGTGTTGAAGCGTGTCGCACCACACCATGATAGGCCTCTACCCCTCGGATATAGTATGTGTGTTGTGATGATGACATTTGGGATACTGGAGTATGACCTTACAGCAGGTCTCTACATATGCCATGTGTATCATATTAACACTTACTGCATATGACAAAGTGGTGTATGTTGTGTGCATGTGTATTGACTCTGCCTATACAATGTCCACTACAGTGTACCAAAATTGGTTGGGATGCTCTCTGTATTGCATGTGTTTGAGGCAGCTACTCATGTTACTGGGATGTGCATAGTCCCACAGAGAACAAGCAGAGCCTGCATTATGTGTAGGTGTTTTACATGTGTATATGGCCTACAACTCTCCTATGACATGCACATGTTATATGCTATATTAAATGTAGAACACTCACCAGCATGGGTCTGCTGTCTTGCTATCACACCAGAGGGACCTACAAGGATATGAGACAGTTTGTCAGTGTCAACAACTATGACATTGCTGCTGTGTGTTTGCAATTTTACAGTAGTACAACAGGTGACAGTCACAGGCATACAGATTATGTTCCAAATTATCAGTATTGCATGACACCAGGCTCCACATCTTCTGAATACACAGTACACATCTGATAAATGCATGTTCTAACAATCGAGCTAACAGTAGTCTACAGATATGCCATGTTACCTGCATGCTCTGAGTCGACGTGCTGGGTGACTCCAGCCTCCATGATGACACATGTCTGTTGTACTGGTTGGCCAGGAGCCACCACACTGAGGAGCAGCTCTTCCACTCTGGTGAGGGGTGGATGTGTTGCTGCACCACCACCTGTGGCAAGCTGTTGTCTGTGGACATCGGAGGCATGCTGCCGGACATGTCTGATTAAATCACTGCAGTGATGGCGTACCTGCTTATAAGTCTGGTTATGCATGCCTACATCATTCACCCGATGGACAACATCCTGCCACAGTGCAGTGCGCCCATGCTGGTCCTGGCTGGTTCTGGAAAACAGCAGGTTGTGATGTTGTATTAGGGCATCTAGGATGACTTCCTCCTCCTTAGGGGAATATGTGGGTTTTCTATTGTGAGACATGTCCCTGGAAGACAATAAAACAATAATTGTGAGCAAGTCATGTGGCACACTTAACATTCTAAAGTACAGACATCAATGAAATGCCATATATAGCAACCTATTGGCTGTCAGTAGATACACACTTTTAATACCACATATCACTGCTCAGCCCACAACTGCCTGACAGTGCCTGGCACATACTATATACCAAACCATGTTCTGCACAGCAACAAAGTGAAACCAGTATGTAAGACTATACAACAGTACATGGCACACTGTATGTGACACAATGCACCACCTAGCCACAGGAGGTACATATGAAGCTAATGCATACAGACATTTGTCATCCATTGAAATGAATGTAAAGTACAGTTACAGTACTACCAGTACACCACCCTACTTGTTGATAGCAAACCCCTCAGTAACATATGTGCACATTCATCAATATAGGTGGCATACTGCTGTACTACACTATACATGTTGCTAGATATGCACTTATATCCTGTGACACACATACCACCGAGGCCATGTTACAGGCATACCCACACACACATCAGACATACATACAAGACACAAAGGTATGGCAACCCAGATGAGTTTTACCTGTGTACCATACAGTACTGTGTGTCAGCACTTACAAAACCTCATGCCTGAGGTATGTAATGTGTGAGGACTACAGGTAACAAACAAAACAGTGTTTCCAAGCAATGTGGATATACACCATACTGTGCTGTTTAGGCCTACAGCTTCAGGAAGTACTACAGTTCATACTGGATTTGTATTCACTAGTGTTAACAATCAATAAGTATACATGTACTGCTTTAGCCTACAATGGCACACTCCAGTCAACACCAAGGGACTACGTCACACCGTATGCCATACTGCTTTTCCTGCCTAGCAATAGCATACATATCTTTTGCTGGGATCAGAGCTACAACACTACATACCATGATATAAACAGTTTCCCACTAGGCTATCACACATATACACAACTTTGACATATTCACCTACACATTCACCATCACACTCAGTCAACCTCACATAGCAAGTAATGCAACAATTACATGCATGTGTGTATCGGGTCCTAGGTAGCTAATAGGCTATTAGCCGTAGGGCCTATGGAAGCCTAGCCATATGGTACCCTGCCCTTCAACACCCATGTAATTTAGGTTCATGTGCCCCTGTCATGCAGAACCACAGAGGTGATTCCCGGGTTGTGTTTCCTATCTCACATCCAATCATCATGATTATTCATGACAACTGCTAATGAGGACCTTAATTTGCTATTGATAGGCAGTTAGTTCCAGAGTATGGTATGTGTCTGAGATGATAATGTACCACTCCAGCATGTTCTGCTTTGTGATGTTACAAGGTTTAGATCAGTACAGTGTGTAGCTTGTATGGATTTTAATCTGTTTATATGGAGCATGTCCAACACCTGTGGGTTTGGCATAGCTTTGTATGTTAGGCAGAGGTTGCCTCTGGATAGGCGGTATGTGACACAGTGTAGCTGTGGTTTTGTAAGACAGTCTGCATAGGGCATCTGTTTGAGCCTGGTAATACTTTTTGTGAGGTATGTGTCTGGCGTCTACAGTTGCTGTAGATGTCTTCTGAGGTACATACCAACAGGGTCATTGTACTCTATGATGGGTGTTATGACTGATGAGTAGAGTGGAGCACTGACCTCTTTTTCCATGGATGACACACCTTTTCTGATAACATGTGGGCTGTACACAGTTTACATGACTAGTGTGGCACTGTGATTATCAAAAGGGACACTACTGTCCTCCTGTGTCCCATAGTCTCTTATCACACTTTTGGTGTTGAGTAGACTACCACCTATGTGGTAGTTCATGGGTACAGGGTTTTTAACAAAAGGGATGGCAATACGTTTACAACATTGAGCTTGAGTGTACATATGAACATCCATTGGTGTACATATAGATATACATATAGGCACATATACAGTCCACATTTCATGGTGGGAATATCAATTATGCAAAGGTTGAGAGGGATACAGTTATGTAATGATATTGCACAGTCTTGTGCAGAATGCATGGAAGGTATTCTCAGCCCATGTATCTTTAGCAGGACCCCCTGTCTGGAAGACTAAAAACCTAACAAATCATACCCACAGAGTTTAAACACCACATGTCATATGCCAGCACTGTATGCTGTCCTGTTTGCCACACACTACAACCTACATATAAATATGCACATAACAACCTGCACCAACATATAAATGTACACCCTTCACAAACAGTTGCAGTATGTCCCTTGCTCTATGCACATGTTAAGATGCTAATATATCGGACACATAAATATCTCTCCATATGTGTGTGCCATACACACACAAGGTCCACACTGTTGTAAGTGCGTACACCTCACAGATTACCTGTTGGGCCATGCTACAACATGGACAGTTGTCACATGTGTGCATACAGTAATAGTACAGGGAGTATATATAGCTGCAAATGCTACATTACTATACTAGCCTGGTACAGCAGTTGCCAATGCTAAGCTACACATTATATGACTATCATGCATGTCTTACTCTGTCACATCCAAGTTTATATAGGTGTTTGCACTACTCCCCCAAACTGTCATTATACACAGTACTGTACAGAACATAGATAACATGATCAGATGTTTGACATATAATACTGAGCTACATATGTTACAGTTATGTCCCACTGCACACAGCTACACACTAATTTGTCCATGGCAGTAGTTACAGTAGTTATGCATGGCATCAGTGCATACATACCTACTGCTGCCACATATGCATGTTTCAGAGTATGTACAGTACTATTCATAAACATCTACTACTTGCCAGTAACTACATATCTGTTACATACCTGTTTGTCACTTTCAGGTCCGTCTGTGTATGCTTTGACAACTTTTTTATTTATTTATTTTTTATTTATTAAGTAAAGTTTTTTTACTTAAGTTTTATTTTTGGTTATTAATTAAGTTTTTTTTTTCTTAATTAATATTTTTAGTTAGTAATTAAGTATATATATATTTTTTTCTTAATTAAATATTTCTTTATTAAGTAATAATTTTTTCTCACTACTCTCCAGGAGTTATATAGTCTCTGACATGTGCAATGTAATGATTGCATGTGGGGATAGCAAGTACAGTCTACTTTTATAGGTATCTGCGCATGTGCATGTGATGCCCTCTGCACCAATTGGTGCCCAGCATTTGGTAAATGCATACAGCCTGCTGTGTGGTAATTGCAGTACTCACTGTCATAGCAACCCAATGCTATAAATTGCTAAGGTATGTAGGCATAGCCCTTTCAGATTTCCAGAGTGGGGCCCATGCTTGTTTGCTGTGGACACTGTTGTGTAAGTCAGAAGGTTGGTATACTTCTTATATCTGAAGCTAGAGGTGTAGACAGTGATGTACATGTTGTACTCAGACCTGACTGTTGCCACTTCCAGTACAGAGCTATCAGTGTAGAGTTTAACTCACCCCTACAAATACTTACACAGGATATATGTGACTATGTAGTTTCTTTTCTACTCATATGATTAACTGCCATACAAAAGTAGTTATTGAGAAGTATTCTTTTGGCACATGAACTGTTTGTGAACTGTTATACTGTGAATATTAATGTACTCACTTCTGCAGGGTTTGTGTTTTTATTGTTGACATTAGCACAAGGTTCTCAGGACAACTGGACAATTCCAGTACTGAGTATGCCTACCTACATCCTTGGTAGACCCTAAACACACAAGTATATTTTAATTGTGGGGAGGTGCTGACATACAGAGAGCATTATGTATTATTGTGTGAATGTTATCTTACTGGACTTAAAGGATTGGTGTGTACCTGTTAGTTTACCAAGGCAGGTGGTCTGTCTGCATAGTTCCCAACTGTGAACCTATCCAGATGGTAGCCAGATGTTACAATGTTATTCTTTGTCTGTGCAACCCACAGGTGTTTTCAGCACTGGTACAATGGCATTGTTACAGTCAGTTTCTACCAGTACATGGCTACATCCTTTGGGAATTTTGTGTTGTACTCCTACATAAGGGTATGCTTGTGGAAGTAATACCAAAGCTATTTTCAGATTGTGTAACAGCAGAATAGCTGATATGCCTGTGTGTTTGTCCCTCTGCCAGGCCTATGAAACACTCAGATACATCTTTGCATGGAGTCAGGGATAGGTAGTTAAAAGTATGGTACACCTTACACATTATAGAGACAGTAAGTGCAGACTTGAGTGAAGCAGTGCATATGGATTAGTACACCTTTTATAAAGTACAAGCGGTGTCTACTGTTATTATTGTCAGTATTCTTTGTGTAATACCCCAACTTTCTGACTGACATCAGTACTTTTCAGAGGGATTCAGAGGGACACAGCTAAAATATGTTTCACAATCAGGGACATCCCTGAAATGTAGTCACAGTTAGGAAGTATGGCCTCTGCCCTAATCAGATATGCCAGTGTTTGTCCTGCTATGATACTGTGTGAGGGTTGTAAAGTGCCTCTGTAACATTATTTGCTGCTAGAATGACTGCTTCTCATATCACACTCATGTAATGCAATTCCACAACAATTGCTGGTAAAGATCCACAGAACAAGCTTTGTGTTATGGCCTTCCTATTTTTTCCTTTACATTCACTCATTGTAATGCATGATACATTTATTTCAGCACCAAGTTATTGCATATCTGCTGTGGCTTAGTGGTACTTCATGCAGTCTAGTGTGTCCAAGGTCTGGGGTTCGAGATTGACAAAGGTGTTTTATTTTGCTGCTCAGCAGAACAAGGGCCCTGACATATAGAGTGACTAAGGCACTTTTAAGCAGTTGGAAGCAGGTTTGCTCAGGTTTGCGCGACACTTAGCGATGCTTAGCTAAGCACACACATGCACACACTCACTTAAACCCGCTTACTACTGCTTAAAAGTGCTTACTCCTGCTAACCCCCACGCTAATTTCTTTGAAAGAAAAGAAAATGAGGAGATAGGAAAGTGGTGAAAAAGGGGGCACAAAGAGGGAAAGACAGTAGGAAAACAAGCTCAGGATGTGCAGGACGGGTGTAGGGAAGGTCCATAGCTGCCCATTTCTTTACCAGCAACAGCTGTGCATATGCAATAAATTTGGAGTGAAATTTGAAACCTTCCACCCCTGGGAGAGGGGTGAGGACAACAAAGTATGTTGTACTGCCAATTATAATTATCAGTTTACATGTCCAGCGGACATGTGTGCAAAATGGGCAGCTATGTATGGAGCTTAATTTTTTGTGGGTATAGATTGCCCTTTTTTTTTTTCAGGTGAGAGTAGAAAGTGAGGTAGAGGAAGTAGGTATATTTGGGGAGGTAGGTTGGGGAGGTAAACAGACAAGACAAACAAGATGCATACAGGGGTGGTGTATGACACATGGGGTGGGTGAACACAATTGATGGGGAAGGGGGTGTTTGGAAATCGCAAGCCCATGAGCCCACAGATGGTAACAGTGGAACTGAGATCCCCACCCATGGGCAGTCACGACTGCACCTTCACAGCCCCAAGGGTGGCTGTGCTGGGGGCTGTGTAGGACGGGCAGGCTCACCTGTGAGATGTGCCACTCTCACCTCAAGCTGGCGTAGGGGATCAGTGACTGAATGCTGGATCTCCCTACGCACCACAGCCAGGACCCTTCAAAGGGTGACAGGTGGCCCTTCTCCGCCCATGCTTGCACCGGGGGGATGAGCCCCATCCCCTGCAGCGCTTCCACCTGAAGGTGGCACAGGACCAACAGAGGAGGGGAGCGCGGGCTGAGCACTGGACTTGCTGGTTCCAGGTGCACTCGCCAGCTGAGGAGGGACAGGTGGGTCCGCTGGGACCGGCCTTCTCATACGTTCTGTGATTAGGTGTGTTTAATTACATCATAAACAACAGCATTCCAGATTAGTTGTAACAGCATGCAGCAATATTCCCATTAACCCAACACATCAAGGGTCCAACAGTTGAACAGCAAGCATAACACATGCATATATTGAATGACAGTGGACATTCCAACAGCATGCAGGGATGATTGGTGGCAACAGGCCACCATGATTGTGGTGTTTGAACAGGGCAAATGCATCAAAGTGAATGCAGATATTTATAGAACAATAGGACATATGTCCCAACAAATGTTTTGAGATTACACATACCCATTGAGGTGTGGAATTGCATTGTTTATGCACATACAGTAGGGTGTAGAAAGAAACCTCAATTAACATCTTATAAGTACTTTTAGTCTACACTACATTCCTATTGACTGCAGGTGTATATCCCCTACATGTATTATTACACTTGGCAACATGCATTAGGTTGTGTAATGGGTTTGGCTAGTTCATTATATACCTGACCTATATCTGACATACTAACTGTCCAAGATGCAGATGTTACTGCTACATATTTATTGATTTTATTTATATTTCTTTATCTACATATCTGGATGTGTTCACATGACATTTTCAGTTAAATTTGTACAGAACCCTACATTTCGTGTAGCACACTCAAATTTCTGGGGATCTAATTAACAAGCTAGTCGTGTGCCAGATTTACTTATGCATGCCAGCCCAACTGTTGAAGACTGTATATATGCTTCACAGCTACTGGCACTTCCATCACCCACTTTAGATGGGACTGCCCAACTGTGGGTTTCCAGCACTTATTACAACAGTACTATTTGTATAATGCAAGGGTACAACAACATTTCAAAGTAAGTGACACAGACACACTCCAGGTTTTATACCTTTGTTAATTACATTACACACGTTTCCACAGGCTCTCCCCTTTATTTGATATTACAGTGCATATGGAAGACATATTCAAGACATATTATACCTTTATTAATAGGTTAGAACACTCTTTTTCAGGCTCGCTCACTTATTTTATATGACAGTACATGCAGAGATATTATTCCGGACATATTTTTCCTTTCTTAATGGGTTACTACACTCTTTTTCTGGCTCTCTGACTTATTTTATATAACAGTACATGCAGAGGAATTATTCAGGGCATTTTATGGCTGTATTATTGGGCTATAACACTTTCTTTCAGGCTCTCTCACCTATTTTATATAACAATACATGCAGAATAATTACTAACCTGCCTGGTGGTGCAGCCTTAGCAGCCTATCTGCATAGGCTTGCTGATTCGCAGCATGGACACCTGCAGCTGTGAAGTAAATGAAGGGATATTGAGACATACCTATCCATTATATAGAATAAATTAGCATGTCTTATATACTGCATTCCATGGCTACCTACTCAGTAGTGGGGCATCTTGCATCCCACGGGCCTCCTGTATCCATTGGTTCAGTAGGTCCTGCTTTCATCTCTTCAGGTCTGCATGGTGGTGACAGACCTGCTCACCAGTCCGAGGAATGCCTGTGACACTGGTGAGGTCATGAGCTAACCGGTTCCAAGCCTCTGCTTTTTACTCCGTCCCTTGGAACTGGCCCTGCAGGAGTCTTGACTCATGGCGGTGGACAAGGAGCCAAACCATGTATTTTGACTCCTCAATGCCCCAGCATTGCACTCTAAAACATGTACCCTCTCCAGCACCAGCCATTCTAACTGCAGATGGGAGCTACAATCAGTTATGGTGAGTATTCCCACCTATGGGGCTTAAATATGCCACATTTCCCACACTTTTTTGTGATTGGCCATTTTCGAAAATTCTCGCTGACTGCAGACCTGCTTAGCAATGGTTAATCTACCATTTATAAGTATATGTATGTTAACAGTGGCTGTTTATCCTAAGCTGTCATAGCTTAGTGGTTCAGTACTTTGATTATGGTGCAAAGTTTTCCGGATTTGAGCCTTGTCATTGCTTTTTATTTTACTACTGTCCACACAGGCTAGGGGGTGTGGCTGTGTTTACGCAACTTTGCTCTACGTTGCTCCACGTTGCCCTATGGTGTGCTAGTTGGCACAGCGCGCACCTCAGCACAAACCAATTGCGCCAGGTAAAGCACTATTTAGCTATGGGCACCTCTATTGCACTGGGTAAAGTGCTGCTTAACTATGGGCACCTCTATTGTGCTGGCTAAAGCGTTGCTTAACTATGGGCAACTATATTGCGCTGGGTAAAGAGTTGCTTAACTGCGGACAATTATATGTCAGGATCCTTTATAAATATACATTTTGTTCACTGATACATAGGCCATTTCAATGCTTTTTAGTAAAATTTTAATCATATATGTCAGGAATTATTTCATATACTAATTTAGAACATAAAATAGGAAGGGGAGTGGTGGGACTCCGACCGTGAATGCCTCCTCTTTGTGCGAAGGCTCTACCACTATGCTATTGCGATTTGGCATAATTTGATTAAACATTCCTTATTATGCTCTTCCATGTCGAGATTGCTAACTGCAGCTAAGCAATGGGCACACCCGCGCACACATGCGCAAATATGGGCAGCTATATCGGGAATTCGAAAAAAAAATGATGTTTTACTTTTTATAACTGTGCTGGGGGTTTACAATGTCAGGGAGTGTGGTGTTGGGTACGTGGACATTTGAGCGGACTCGCTCTTGTGTGTTGACATTTTACATTTCATACACTTGCAGGGGCATGGACCTTTAGACTGCTCGGCAGTCGGACACACCCCCCGCTTTCCTGGACGGTCCGTGTTGGACTTGGAGAGGAGTCAGCGTGCCCTCATGAATATTCATGGCACGCTGACATCATACCGTTCAACTGCAGTCTCCGAGTAAGACTTATTTAGTCTTACATGGAGGATTCGTGAATCTGGGGATCAGCTTTGTGGACTAAGACTTTTACTCGTTCTCGAAAAATTACTGTTGCTTTGTCTCTGTTGATACTCTTAAAACCTTTACACAGATTTAAAGTCAATAAGAATTTTAAAAGTACATTAATGGAATGTTTTTTAAATTTTTTTAATGATTGCTTTCAAAAATTCTGCTTTTTATCATATTCACAGTTTTTTCTCTATGTGTTAGCAGTAGGGCTCTCATTTTGGAAACTCAAAGTGCATTTCAAAGAACCACGATATACTAATCATACAGTGCCAAATGTGTGTAAACACTGAATCATACAATGGTGAAAAATCCTTAAAAGGAAACAGCACCAGTAAAGGACATAAAAACATTGACCATAAACTTAAACTTGCATCATGCAGGAGCCAGACCCCCTCCTCACACCTCCAAGTCAGGGGTTATATCTCTTGTATTTTCCAGCTCAGCATCTGCATATCCTCTGAGAAAGGATAATGATTTGGTTTCTTTAAGATTATAGAACCATGATGTTAAAACAGTTCAGTAGACAGAGTGTGTGTGTGTGTGTGTGTGTGTGTGTGTGTGTGTGTGTGTGTGTGTGTGTGTGTGTGTGTGTGTTTGCATGTGTGTCTGTGTGTCTGTGTGTCTGTGTGTGTGTGTTTGCATGTACGTGTGCTTGTGTGTGTGTGTGTGTGTGTGTGTGTGTGTGTGTGTGTGTGTGTGTGTGTGTGTGTGTGTGTGTGTGTGTGTGTGTGTGTATTGGGTCTACATTACTCCACTTATGGGATGCAAGGACCTCTAAAATGTAATGAGGCAGTACTCCATAGAATGCTAACAATTATCACAGACCTTGATATCCATTGAATTACAGGTAACAGCACCCTGAAGACTGTATATCTCAATTATTTGTTCCATTGAAAGAAAAGCTAATTTTACATTCTTTTCTACCGTAATTCAGTCTTCTATAAAGTACACAGTAGTAGCCACTTTTACAATGAACTGAATATATTAGTATTTCCCTGAAGCATGCTATAAATCAGAGTTGTCTTTATTCCTTAAACCTTTATGTTTGGAACACTTCGTTTCTCTTTACATCTGGGGAAGCCTTGCATCTCCAACAAATGGTGTCTCTAGCATTTTATTGGCATTTGACAAAATTGCTTTTGAGACCAGGCAAACTTGCAGTCCCATATTAACTGATTTTTACTTTATTTTTTAATCAGTGTTTTCTACACTGCGGCCTTATCTTTCTCAAAGTTTTAAACATTCCAATGAATATTAACATGGATATGCAAGTAGCTAGGTTTTTCTTAGCAACCTAAGTGCTTGACCAAAGGAGTCCATTTAATGTCTTCTGCCTAGACATGGAAAACCTTGGACACTTTTACTTCAGAAAACCTGCTAAATTGCATGTTTCTGTTTAATGCTAATTCACATTATATCAGATGAATCTAAAACTCACTACATAATAGAAAATTACTGCTGTTTAAAAGGAAAAGTATCAAATTCTGTGCTATTGTTGAACCTATTACTGGGCTAAGGTATGTTTCTTATGCTGTCCATACAAACTGCAAGAATACTAATTAAGAGTTATGAATTAATTTAGTGGGAGCACCTAAACCACCATTTGTGAAAGAAATTTGGACAAGTATGCCCGACAAGCTGAGACAACTGGCATTTCTAGTCATCTTTCAGATAAATTACACCAACCTTCCTGAGCTGGTGGTGGTTTAAGTGGATGCTGAAGATCAAATGGCACTAATGAAAAGCAAAGATGAATTTTCTCAATTTCCTGGCTAAATTAACCCTAGTCAGTATAAATATCATCCAGGATCTCTGCTCAAAGTAGGCCACAGACCTAGTGGGGCTAACTTAGTAAACAAAACAAAGAAACAAATAGTCTGAAAACATGTTACTTAACATTGTCCTTGAAACAATATTCTTTTACAAAACATTTGCTTAAAAGAATTTTGATTATATTCCAGTGTCAGGATTTCATTTGCTTTCATTTTGAGTATGTTTATTTTATTATATAAATGAGCTCTTATCATTACTATCAATATATTTTCTGCTTCTCCTGGCTCATACCTGACAAAGGGCTTATAATGAGAAGCACATTTAGCTGGTTAACAAACCTAAATAAAATATACAGATTACTTGCTAAAGAATATTTAAAATGGAGACAGAGAAGCTGTGTACCTCATTATTAAGTTCGATTCTGCTCTACTGTAGAGACCACATTTTATAACTCTCCATATTAGAAGTATTAACATTGCAGAAAATATTACAAATATCTACAAAGAAAAATCAATGTTCTATCAGAGCATTATTAAACACAGTGCTGTTCTGGACCCAGATGCAGCAATGACATCAGAGAGAGGCTGTGTTAGATCATGTTTTACCATTGATATTGGACAGACAATATGTTAAAATTTAATGCAGCAGTGACATCAAACAAAGGATATGTTAGAATATAATATATATAGTGATGTCAGACAAAAGCTATGTTGGAATCTGATATAGCTGTGACAGAGTATGTGCTAGAACATGATGTAGCAATGACATCAGATAGATGACGTGTTGGAACTTGATGTAACATCAGACAGAGAATGAGTTAGAAGATGATATAGCAGTGACACCACATGGATGATGTGTTGAAACATGATACAGCATTGACATCAAGCAGAGGTTGTGTTAGAATTTGATATGACAGCGATATCAGACAGAGAGTGTGTTGAAACTTGATGCAGCAGTGACAACAGCCAAAGGTGTTGGAATCTGATATAGCAGTGGTATCAAACAGAGGTTGTATTAGAACATGATGTAGCAGTGACAGCAGACAAGAGATGTACCGGAACTTGATGTAGCAGTAACATCAGACAGAAGATATCTTGGCACCTGATACAGCAGTGACATTAGACAAATGATGTATTGGAACCTAATATAATACTGACATCAGACAGTGGCTGTGCAGGAACATGATATAACGGTAACATCAGACAGATGATGTGTTGGATCCTGAGGTAACAGAGACATCCGACACAGGATGTATTGGAATCTGAAGGTAGCAGTGACATCTGAGGATTTATACATTCATAGGTTCATAGGTACTTACTACGCTATTGATAATTGAGAATCTTTAGAATCTTAGCCATACATTCACATGGAGTTTTTAAGCCTTATATTTTAAGTATAAATAACCACAAAATGACCAGAACATTAACATGTTGTCCCTATCCATGAGGGGCAATAGGTCCAAACCAGGAATGAATATGCAGTTACCAATCCATTCCTACAGATTACATTTGAATAGTGTAAGGGAAGTACTTTGATTTATGCGACTAGGAAGAGGGTTCCAAAGAAGAGATATTCTCTGTGATACATACCTATATCTCCAATATGCTCTATTTATGTTGCAAAATAGATACAGATCTCTTGAGATAGTATTTATGTCCCCACTGGATTTCAAATTGTGCAGTAGGTCTGACAGGATAAGGGTTTGTTGAGGCGTTGTTCAGGCAGAGATCACCTCTCTGTAGCCTGTATGACAGCAAGAAGGGGGAACAAGGCTTTGATATGGTCTGCATATTTTTTTTTTTACAATTTAGGTCCTTGATTTCCTTGGTAAGAAAGCATTGTGGTCATTCAAGCTGTGTCAAATGTTTGAAGAGGGACATGCCAAAGGGGACATTATATTTAATGATCAGCCTGATTACAGCAGTATACAATGGAATGAAGTCATCCCTGAACGTAGATGCCACACCATTAGTAATGAGGAAGTGCTGGAACCTGACACAGCAGTAAAATTGGAGAGACAATGCATTTGAACATGATGTACCAATAACATCAGATAGGAAATGTGCATTAACCTGTTTTAGCAGTGATGTCAGATGGAGGATGCATTCAAACCTGATGTAGCAGTGGCATTGGGCAGAGGATGGGTTCAAACCTTCTGTAGTAATGATATCAGACAGAGGATATATTGGAACCTGATATAGCAGTGACATCAGATAGAAAGTGAGTTGAAACCTGATATAGCAGTGGCACCACAAAAATGTGTTGGAACCTAATGTAGGAGTGAAATCAGACAGATGATGTATTAGAACTTGATATAATGATAACATGCGATAGAGGATGTGTTGGAACATAATGTAGCAGTGACGTCAAATAGAGTATCAGTTTGAACCTGATATAGTAGGGACATCAGATTATGTTGGTACCTGATGTAGCATGCCTATCAGACAGAGACTATGTTGAAACTGATGTAACAGTGACATCAGATAGAGGATATGCTGTAAACTGATGTAGCAGAGTCATCAGATGGAGATTGTGTTGGAAGATGATGTAGTAGTGACATCAGAGAGAGCATGTGTTGGAACCTGATGTAGTAGTGACATCAGGTAGAGGATATTTTGGAACCTGACAGTACAGTGACATCAGACAGAAAATGTGTTGGAACCTGATGTAGCAGTGACATCAGGCAAATGATGTGTCAGAACCTGATATAGCAGTGACATCAGACAAAACGTGTTAGAAATGAATGTAGCTGTGACATCAGACAGAGGATGTGTTGGAATATGGTATAGCAATGATGTTTGATAGAGGATGCATTGGAACACAATGTAGCAGTGACATCAGGCAGAAAATGTGATGGAACCTGATGCAGGAATGATATCATACAGAGAATGTGCTAGAACTTGTGTCTCAGGACATGGACAGGCTATAAACCATACTTATTACATCCTAGAACTTGTGTCTCAGGATATGGCCAGGCTATAAACCATACTTATTAAATCTCTACAGAAAAGCTACAGTGTGTGGGTGCCTGTGCTTTACTTTCAGTGTTCACAAAGTATGAGTGATGTTTCAGTATTGCAGATCTGTAACTGTGCTTCAGAATTACTAAAGTTAAACTTCATGTGATCATTGACTAAACAGGTCACAGCAATCATATGAAAACAATTAAACAAAACATAAAGTGACAATAATAAAGGATAAGCCAAATGGGAACCTATGATCTCTGTACATTAAAGCATGCCACAATAACTACAGCTGTATGAAATTAAAGACCTTATTGAATAAACAGCTATTTAGAGATATTTTAAATCAGTTCACAGAGAGGCTCAGACAAGACTGAGAAGGCAATGAGTTCCAGAATAGAGTAGCCTTAATGCCAAACAAATATATATATATATATATATATGACCTGATGACTCCAGTCTAAGCGAAAACAATCAGCAGCCTTTTCCATGCAGGCACGCCTTAAGGAAGGTGAGGGCCACAAAGTGCAGTGCCAAGAATGTTAAAACAAAAAGGTTATACTTGCTTTGCCAAGTAACTGGAAGCTGGTACAGAATATGCAAAACTGTGATAATAAATTAATATCTCAACATGATGGTCAAACTCATAACTGAGATCAATATCAGCTGATGTTGTCTGAGATCTCCATTACACAGCTCTGGGTAAAGGACTCTGAAGTACTCAAGCTAAAAAGAATGCAGTGCATGGGTAACTGTCATGAAACTTTCTAATGGCAAAATAGTCCTTAATCTGCGTAAAGTTTCTCAGACAAAAACAAGTTAGTTTGTTAATAGCTTGTTAATAAAGGAGAAAAAATGATATCTACAAAATAATAATGATTATTAAGAAAGAAAGAAAAAAGGTGAAGGATCAGAGAATATGACATAAAGCACCTGAGCTCCTCAGAAAGACTTGATGAATACTTGTAATGATACTAACATCGATTGTGCCTTGAAATATGCATATAAACATGTTTGTATTGAGGAGACTGCCAGGTCTTTTAAGACAAGGATTAACAGGCAGGAGAGAGACAGACAGACAGACATTCATAAAACCAAAATGAAAAGTTAGTGGCTATATGTTTTAATGAAATAAATTCTGCAAATGCTGCATTTTACAAGATTTTGGAATGAATGAACATTGATGTTAGAGATGCTAGTAGCAGTGAAAGTTAACTACTATATAAGGAGAGTGCGTAAACTATTATTTATGTAGGGTGTATTGTCTAAATGGCGAAATCAATTGCATGTACTTTTTTTAACTGCTATCTTGATAGTTGTTTTTTTAATATGGGATTCTAAGTAATCATAAACACAAATGAGATGTCTCTAACTGCTGTTTGATTACTGGGAAACGTGATTCTAAGTAACTGGTCTCTTTACAGAACATATGTAACTGAGCATTTATTAGTTTATCTGGGAAATCTGATTTTATATAGTCGGACACTCTAATAAATTGTATTCCACTACCATTTGGCCATTTTAATTGGAAAAGGGGATTTTATGTAGTCTGACAAACTAATGAACTGTATTTTACTGTTATTTTGCCATTTTAATTGGGCAAATGGACTTAAAGTACTGTTAAATTTTCCTTGATCTACTTTGCTCAACTGTGTGTGCTTAGATGAGTTATTTTACAAAGCTCTCACTATAAATCCACTTCTTATTTTATTCACAGCCATGAACTGAAATTGTTTGTTTGTACTATTGCTTCATACTGCAGATATTGACTGTAGCTGTATAATGGTATACCTGCTACAACACAATGTAGATACATTTTTCCATTCTCCTTACTGTGTATATTTCTTTCTTTTTTGTTATTCTAAAGCTTTCTTGTATATAGACAATCAAAACCTACCCTGAAACATTACCTCTGTGACTGCTAGCTTCCCATTTTGAAGTCTGCAACCCATTCTACACTAAACAAACTTGACAATAAATACATTTAAGGTAGTGTTAGTAACTGTAACTAACTGGAGAGCACACTACCTATGTTGGCAGCAGGGTAGCTATCTCCCCTTGTATTCCTTTTCAGAGCCACACTAAGAACAAGTCCCATTAATTGGCTTCTCCATGCTGTATCCCTCTAATAAAGTATATTTACTGAAACTGTTTTTTGCAAAACCTCCTGCACTAATAAATTCACTGCTGATAACTCACAAATAGGAATAAAAAGTATCATAAATTAATGCATAATTCCTATCTTCTAGGCTTTAGTACTTTTTTTAGTTAAACAGTTAGCTTAACAGATTGTTATTTTTTTTTTGTGCTCACCTCTCTGACCAGCTCTTCCTGCTCCATTTGCTGTCATTCAACTCAGGCTCACTCTGCTCCCCTACCCTACCCCCTATCCCTATTTTTATAGTTAACCATTAAATGCTCAAGTTTCAATCATCCTATCACTGCAACATTATCACTACCAGATAATTAGTTATTCATGCTATACTATATCCCATCCCAATCCATCCCTTCCCTAGCTACATACTTCAGTCCTCCTAGCCAAGCCAGTTCAATATTCCTGTATTTCAATTATAAAGATGTTTAACCAACACTCTATATTATGCAGCTTACTCATCACATTATACCTTTACACATGCTACCAAACTCAACAAGTAACCACCATCTTCCCCACCAGCCCATTCACTACCCTTCCCATAACCCAATGACCAGCTATATTATTACACCACATCTATACACCAACTCCATTACCAAACTCTTCTCATTCAAATATGTTTGTTCAAACATTATACCAAACTTATTGCTCAAATACACTAAACCCATTATCCAAACTCAACAAGTAACCACAATCTCCCCCACCAGCCAATTCACTACCCTCCCCATAACCCAATGACCAGCTATATTATTACACCACATCTATACACCAACTCCATTACCAAACTCTTCTCATTCAAATATGTTTGTTCAAACATTATACCAAACTTATTGCTCAAATACACTAAACCCATTATCCAAACTCCATGACCAGCTATATTATTACACCACATCTATACACCAACTCCATTAATTCAAATATGTTTGTTCAAACATTATACCAAACTTATTGCTCAAACACACTAAACCCATTATCAAACCTAACCATCTGTTCCTAGTTAATTCATCACAGATAAAACAAAGAGGAGACATATATCCCAGCCCAGGCTCTCTTTTCTCACAACAAATATCCCATACTTTTAACATTCCACTTTCCCCAAACTTTACTAATATACAACACAGCAACTCAGATCTCCTTATCTTGAACATGACCCTAAGAAGAATTACAAATAAAACTACCCTTACCCAATATACTCCAGAACTATACTAATAAAAACCTGGCTGAGCACTTTCATCTTACAATGGTAAATACTTCATCAGTGTAACAGTCTGCCATTTAAAAAGCATTTAAGTACAAACAATTCATCAAATCACATTTAAAATACAGAAATAAATTATGATGTCACTCAACTGTAAAGTGCAATTTCTTAAAGAGCCAGTCCTGAAACTTGTAGTAGTTGTTTTACATAGATTAGATAATCTATGTATTTATAATGGTAGAATGTTACTCTGATGAATTCTTTATGTTTGTAAGACAAAAGCAATGAGTCTGTGATTTATTTTCATTAAAATTCATTGAAGTGCATTGAAGTTTGTTTTGGAGTTTCCATTCCACTTTTGTTTTTTATTTATTATTACTTAGTTTATTTATAATTTGTTATTGCATTTCTTTATATGCACTGTGCAACATAATGTTGATTTCTGTTGCTTTCTAAGCTAACAAACTGGTCATCTGAAAAGATGGGCTTTAAAAGACAGTATAATCCACTCCAAACCTATCCTGCTTAGGTTGCTGAATAACAAACCTCTTGGTGATATGGCTATGACTAAATAAGAGAGAGAGAGACATAATCAAACCAGGTCATCATCATAAATGCAAGGTGTACTTTATAAAGCAAGCCCAAAACCGTGGCATGCTTATTATAAGTGGACTCAGCATTACAATACAGTACTCTATGTGAGGCCAAAGGAGCACTTATCCCACCTTTCAATCTCTGATAACAGAAGTTTTCTTAGTATTTCCTATGGCATGCAATACTCCTACCACATAAAGGTCTCACCTTCAGATAGCACCTGATAACTCTGACAGGTATCAGTGTTCCTGCTAATGGTGAGACCCCAGCCCTGTGTAGCTAAGATTCAGCACCATTCTTCACTTCATTTTTGGAGCGTCACCAAAGCAAACATGATATTTAAACATTGGTGGACAATCTACCAGCAAATTTGCAACAAGCCAGCAGAAGGTGACATAAATATGATATAACAACAGGCATATAAAATAAAAAAATGTGTAAGTTAATAGAAATTTCAACATAAGTCAGTAAATTAGAAGAGGGTCACAGAATGAAAGTTAAATGTTAAATTCAACAGATAGCAGAAATTATATTATAATGAAGAATATCAAATTATAAAGTAAAAATACTAACAATTTAGAAACAATAAGAAAGCAAAGAGTATAGGAACACTAAGCAAGGAGCTCAGCATATTATGCATGATAATGAAGACCAATATAATATGAGGTCAGCACAACTTCACATTTCAAATTCATAAATATTAATATTGAACAATGTGAAATAAAGAAGATATCTGTAATATGATAAGACTCTGTAGATCAACCAACCATGGCAAAGCTTATATACAGACCCTTTTGAAAACATACTTAATTCTGCTACAAACGTATAAATAAAAACTGATGATTCAGAATGACTTATCAAGCAAAAACAAAATAGATTCACAAAATCAAAACAAAATAGGGAATTATCTTTATGGCCCTAGTCTGCACTAGGACTTCTACTGAAAAAGCACATGGTCTTGGTAACTTTCAGTAGTTTTTGGCTGCCAACTAAGTGCAAATGTAAGTTACTGCTATGCCAGTAGGAGTAGTGTCTCATTCAGTCATAATAGATCTATTTAACAGACAAAAATAGAGGTTCTTCACTCACATAAGAGTTTTATCAGTGTCTCCTACAATTCTAATTAATAAAATGCCAGCCATAACTCCAAAAAGTATTAAATGTTTAACAATGTCAGCTGTACATCAAAATGGGTGCTTTATCATCACAATGATTCACATAGGATCATATCAGGAATCAAAACACCCTCTCAGTACTCAGTTCCAGAATTTACAAGTCTCTAACCTTTCAGTGAAATCATCCAATGAGCAGAAATAATTAATTGCTGATAATCTGTGGCAAAATGTTTATTACACATATCAAATGAAGTTAACTTTCTGGTTGCTCTGGTGGTATACAGTATCAAATCCCTGCCTCCAGCCCAGGTGACCCAAGATTGATTAGCATCTCTGACAACTGATGGAGTGGCAGGGAGAATAGGCAAGTCTATCTCTGGTACCAGAACAAGATGAGCATCACTCAGTGAGCCCTGGTGGAGGCTGGACTTGGATTGTTACCAGACTGTGGAAGTGTAGAGACCTGACAAGATATGATTGCCCTACGACCAAGGGAGGGATGCAACCTCAGCATAGTTTCAGATTGTCTCTCAGTCAACATCAGGTCAGCACACATTGGTGGAGATTTATGCCATAGGAAAATTCCTACACATGCAAAGATGATAATCTCTCTGTCAACTGATCCTCCTCACTTTCCTGATGTGTATCTGACCCTGTCAGCCTGCACAGGGAGTCTAGGGGGTCTCTCAGTAGAGTGTCCATCATGGTGTGTGCACACTGTGCGGGGGGGGCTCAGACAGATGATGACTATCTAGTGTGGATGAAAAAATTATAAACCAATAATCATTCAGGGGAATGCAGGCACAAACCCAGAAAAACAAAAAAAATTGCCAAAAGATACCTCTAGTAGAATAACTCAAGTAGAATATCATAGGTTTATTAACTCATTCTGTCAATGGAGCTCTGGAAGTTTGCACTGTAGCTTCCAATGGTCAGAGCCTACGTTTTTTGATAGACTCAAATTATGTCTTCACATTTCAAACACATTTTCATATCTCTGGAACCATAGTGGTTAAGAAAGAAGTATAACTGGCAAACTCTTTAGCAAAAACTATTTTTATACTGGTAATATTCTTTAGGCTCTAGATCTTAAACTAAATTTTATAAGTCACAATAAACACAATCAGACAGATTCAATAAAGTTTACATGGTCTGTTTACACAGTGTGAGC
>NC_056745.1:375032448-375037448 GCF_019279795.1 Protopterus annectens
GTACATGGACCAGTAGCTTGTGCAAGCCTGATAACCCATGGATTGACACAATGTACAACATGTGTCCCGAAAAGCAGAGAGTGGGCAGTGTGTAGTGGTGTGATTATACCCCACCTGCACCCACAGTAAGGATGAGTGTTGTAGAGGAGGGGCAGGTGGGGGAACTATGGGTATGCAATTATGGGCCCAGGCGTGCAGGTGTTGGCTGGTGCAGTCGTATGAAGACCGCCCTGGGGATGTAAGTAATCTTCCGAAATGGGCATAGCTTGCAGCCATACCTCTCAACCCCTAAGAGCAAATCCACTGGACAGGACATAAACCATTGTGGGAACAAATAGGGACCATACCTCTGAACTGTCCCTGATTACCAGGGACGTCCCTGATTTTGACTGAAATTCTAACTCTCTCACTTAATCCCTCCTAAAACTAGTGACTTTTGGAGGAAAGGTGATGAATTACAAGTAATGAATCATGACAACAATTAAGAGTTATAAACATCATTTACCTCAGAAAATGTGTATTAATTCATATGCTCTGAGTCTGTCAATGTGTCAGGTTAATAGCACTAATATTTTAAATGTGTGCCTGATTTTATAACATTTCCCTGATTCAGTTGATATTTGTCCCCAATCGTTGGAGAGATCTGATAGGGACAGAAAGCACATATTCCACTTACAACCTTAGAAAGATGATAGAATAATAGGTATGCAGTAGCATGACTTGGCTGAAGGATGTGAGTTCCAAACCCAATTACTTGTTTGTATTGAAAAGTGTCAGTTCCCATGTATTAGTCAGACATGTGCAGATTGTAAGAGGAACACACCAATAATATGAATCAAACTCTGGGCAGGCCGTGGATTCCGTACAGTCGAACGACATGCTTTCACCTAATGGGCAGCCATTCCTGATACTGTAGGCATGTAATCTGATGTAAGAGGCATCACAAGGTAATATTGTAGTCCTCATTCACACCCAGGGGTGTGAGTGTCAGATGCAAACAACAAATGCAGTGCATTTGCAAGTGTGGGAGCAAGTGGGTGAAAGCATGTTTGGCTGCCGGTATGTGAGTATTACACTGGTCAAGCAATGCAGAGGCTGAGTGTAAGAAACTGTAACCGGAGATTAGCATTGCTTAGCTCTGTGCAAACCCATGCACACCCACTCACAACTGCTTTAATGTGCCTAAATCACTCCGTATCCAATGGCCTTGTTCTGGCCAGCAACAAAATAAACAGCCTCTGGAAGGCTCGAAACCAGGACCCTGCACAAACAGCTAATTTGATTTACTACTAAGCCATGGCAGATATACAGCCATCGGATGTTATCACAAACATATCATCCAGCACAGTCATTCAACAGTATAGGAAATGTATTCCATCATGTAGATGTATGTGTGTATGTTTATATCTAGATATAGATACATACATATATATAGATATATCAAGAACATCCCATGTGACAACAAAGCATTACAAAGGAATGAAAAGGGAAACACCAGCAACACCTGTATTATGTAGTGGTGTTGTCCTATGTAATATCAAGACTCCCTCAGACAGACATGTGTCAGTCATACACGCAGACATTTGTACATTGGCCATATACATCACTCTCTGCATTTTATTTACGTTAACACAATAGTTCTGTCCAATCATTATGTGAGAACAGTACTTTTGCAAGGTGCTGTGTGCAACATCATCATCATGAAAAAGGCAGATGGGGTAACCATAGAGGGACTGGTAGTGTTGTGTGTACAATGGGGTCATCTGCATCATGTGTACCTGGAACCTTTAGGAGTCATGTGCATATGAGGATCGTGTGCCTGAGAGACAGGGGTGAGGACAACTGGAGTATGTTGTGATACATATTAAAAAGGTTACATGTGCCAGTGGACACGTGTGTGAAATGGGCAGCTATGTATGGGGCAAATGTTGTTCTAGGAACTGATTGGCCTTTTGGTTCCGTAGGGTGAGACTGGGATGAGGGGGAAGGAGAGTAGGTATGCTTGTGGAGGATAGGTTGGGTAGGATGACAGACAAGACAGCATACAGGGTCAGTATATGACACATGTGGGGGGGATACACCTTGGAGGAGGAGGGGTGTTCGGCAGTCACAAGCCCATGAGCCCCGAGATGGAAACAGTGAGATGGAAGTCCCCAGCCATGGGCAGCCACCACTGCACCAAAACAGCCGCAAAGGAGGGGCAGGCTCACCCTGTAAATGTGATACTCTGCCCTTGAGCTGGCATATCTGGCCTTGAAACCCCTTATTGAGCCCCCTACACACCACATCTGGGACTGTATGACAGCGGACAAGTTTCTGTCTGGACCTGCTCCCAGGGGGGACAAGCCCCATCCTCAGTGGCAGTTCCACCAGAAGGTGGTGCAGAGCCAACAGAGGTGGAGGTCCAAGGCTGGGCCCCAGATGTGCTGGTGCCTGGTGCCATGGCCAGCTGCAGTGGGACAGGAGGTTCTGCCATGACCTCCAAACCCATGCAGCTTATGATTTTGCAGTTTTAACAAAGATATGACTTAGTAATAGTCAACAACATTCAGGATTACTTATAACAGCATGCATAGATATGACCATCAACCCAACACAATAGATGGTATACATTTGCAGAGGGAGCACAACACATGCATATATACTGCATGACATCTGTACAACGTGTAGAAAACTTGTGACTGCAGCTATGGACAGTGGCTCATTATTGGCATGTCACTGAGAACCTCAGACAGTGACTGTCATACCATTGTTTCATGTGACATATGTCCAATCAGGGATGCAATGGCAGCATCTCTCATCACTATCACCATGTACTGACTGCAATCCTCACACTATTTTTCTGTGGATCACAGATGTGTGTTCAGTGAGTAACACAGGAAATAAATGGTTCCACATGCTGACCAGTCCACAGATGGCCCTACAGATGGGGCTTTCCTCACAAACAGAGCACTGTCTTGTCAGTTTTAAAACATGCAGAATAGCCATTACCGCACACAACTTGTTAAACTGGTAGTAGTCTCAATTAAGCATAGCTACACTTACATGCTGTAATCATGTCTGGCCCATCACCCTCCTGTCTTTACGCTATTTTCCACTGTGTATGTTGTTTGAGGAATATCCAGATATCATCTGTGATGCCGTTTACCAAACACCAGTTCCAGGTTCCACTCACAGCGACTTTCATGGGCAAACACCAACACGATGTTCCTAGATATTGTAATGTGCTTCCGTGTGAATGGCTATGGGAACATCACCACAGCTGTTCCACATGCAATCAGCTAGAGCAGGATTGCAATAGGTGCAGAGGCCATCACCTGAGAGTGTGTGGGAGGGACAGAGAGGGAAAGGTCACCAGAGAAGGGCTAGGAGACTAAAACTTAAGCATCATCTATCACACACCTACCAGTACAGGGGTTCAAATCCCTGACTGACTAGCCATTAATATTACAAGTGCATGCAGTTACTCCATCTGCCAGAAAGCTGACACATCGGTGTGCTGTAAGAACATATATGTGTGCTGGTGAGCGACATCTGCAACAGCAAACATACATTAGGTGTAGCACACATGGCTATCCACATGAATGGACATCATTGTCAACACAACCACAGTCTTTAAGGGACTCGGACACATTGCCACACTTTGCCAGGCCCTCAAATACACTTCCTAACTACTTAGTTTGCCACATTGCAGTAATGCACAGGTACTACATGCACCACAGGGGATATCTGGAGGTTCTATGGGCTAGAGCATGTGAACATGTCTAACATCAGTCAGTATGCCAATGGGAGTTATACTGGGTGTGACTGTGGTTAGAAGTATCATACCCCACATGCAGTCACAAGGTGCCAATACTGACATTCATGTGTGCATTGCTTCATGGGTGTGTAGTGGTTGGCTGTGCAAGATGGCTGTACAAGGCTGGGTGAGGGCTAATCCTTGGCATCATGCCACCCAACAATGGTGTGCAGTGTGGTTCAGGGGTGTGGTGCCTGCAATGTCCCACACAGATGGGTATTGTATGAGCTGTGCTGTCATCCTGGTTATCATTGTGTATGGTCATTGCTTTGCAATGCATGCCATGTTTGTGTTTGATAGTCCTTGACATGGACATTGCCTGGGATGTGCACATCCCACAGTAATGTACAGTGACATGTACAAGTGTACCTGGTTTGCCTGGCACATGTGTAAACAGACTGTTATCCTCAGATATGCCAATACTGGCCTGGTGTGGCAGGACCTGCTTATAGACAGCAGGTTGACCCTGCACCTGCACTGATAGCATGATACAGGTATTCCCTGGTGTCAGTGGCATCTGTCCATACAAGGCACCTGTGTAAGGCATTGTATGGCCTCTGTGGATCACATTTGATGGCAACACATATGTTGCAGGCATCCAGTGGGGAACATAGTGAAGGCACATAGTCCACAATTATGTGCCTATTGTACTGGTGGACAGGGTGCCATGCCCTCTGCAGCCCATTGCAATCACACCATACCTACTATATTTTATCAATGTGCAGGGTAGTAGCAACATAGCGGGATATTCTAGGCAAGTGTGTTTGTGTATGACACATGGGTTCAGAACGTATTCCGGGAAATAATAGGGTTCCATACTTTGTTCACCAGGCCTTTTGCCAGATGTAGGGGTATGGCTTGCCAACACAGTCCCTTGGCTGATCGACATCTGAACTCCTCATGAGGTGGACATTGTGAGATATAATACAGACACCATATAGGAAAACTACAAAACTCGCTCCCAAATATGTCCAGTGGTTAAACATTCAAAGCCACCTCCACAAAGGCTCTCACTGTCAAACACACACACACCTGCCCTGTCTTGGAAATGAACCCCCTACCTAACTAATTTATCACACTACAGCATGTGCTACAGAGATTTTTGGGTTACAGCAGCCCTAGAGGTGTATTTTTAGGTGGGTGACATCAGCAGTATTGCCAAAGGTGGTTATGTGAATTGTAAAGAGTGTACATACTCTAA
>NC_056745.1:375042448-375079948 GCF_019279795.1 Protopterus annectens
TGGATGCACTGACTCAAATTACACAAGGTGGCAGTGGGTACGCTCATACACTTAGTAGCATAGGGCTGTTTGGGATGCACTCCAATTCTAACCAAAGAAGGCCACAGTGTGCATGCTCATACACTTACATTTACAGAACATGTTGTAATGGACTCCTATTGTAAACACACAGGTTTACAGCTATGTACATCATCAGTATATATGCACATCATACTGGTTTACTACCTGATACCTGCATGTGGCCTGTAAATGATATATCTGTGTCTGTGTTGTGTGATACACATGCATAAATGTACATGAAGTACTGACATATATATCTTAAGTATATACAATCATGCATGTGTGGACATGACAGACAATAGGTTAACTAGTAGCACAGGGCTGTTTGGGATGCACTTTCGATTCTAACCACAGAAGATCACAGTGTGCATGCTCCTACACTTACCTTTACAGAACACACTGTAATGGACTCTTATTGTAAACACACAGGTTTACAGCTATGTGCATCTTACCTATCAGTATATATGCACATCATACTGGTTTACTGCCTGATACCTGTATGTAGCCTGTAAATTATATATCTGTGTCAGTGTTGTGTGATACACATGCATACATGTACATGAAGAACTGACATATATATTTTAAGTATACACAATCATGCATCTGTGGACATGACAGACAATAGGTTAACTGGGGCACACAGGCGGATGCTTCCTACAGCATGTGTCACACACCTTGCTGCCCTGAAAGGCTTACATTGATAGCAGGTTGTCGACAGTGGCATTATAGTGGAACAGTGGCATGTGCAAGCATAATGTGTGAACCACATTGTGTAATGGTACTAAGGTACAGGTGTCAAGATGACCTCTCCCGACTGTTAGTAGTTGTCATTATTAGCAGGACTGCTACCCTAAGTTTATCTCACATTGGTTATATACACAATTTCTGCTGCTGTCCATCACCTTACATGAGTTATTTGCTACCAAGCACATTACTGCCACCTGCAGTGATGACATGGTATGAGTGGCAACTGCTATACCAAAACAATAAGCCAATGCCCTGCTGTTATTACGAGGTTGTCCAGTGTCTGTCATTCTGGGCTGTCATGAATGAACCACAAGCCTTCGACACAGAGCACATGCATCCATGTTTCACATGTGTGTGGATAATACCTAGGTTGCATTTACCCATATAGCCGCATTCCAAGGCAAATGTCCTACACACAGAAGTAACCCTGACACCTATAAGACAATTGCATTGGATGCTTATGCTAACCAGTGCTAAGATGTGTGGCGTTAGTAATCCACTTGCTCAATGTAGAACCTAGAATGGGGAATACTGACATCTGTGCAGTGAGGAAAACCTGGCTGAAGACTCTGTAGTGCACAATTGCACTACCACCATATAACTCAGATCCAGACTTGTGGGCCATAACAGTGGTATGGACCAGTCCAGGTGGGGGTGTCAACATATTCATAAAGGCTACTCACATGTAAAGACCAGTACTCTGACATAACTCATCACAGATGAGTCAGGTACAGGTGACAGTGGCAAATGCTGCATTCTAGGTTGTATCCTCATATACATCCCCCACTTTGTCCCCAGACTACCAACACACATTGATATGTGGTATGACATAGTATGGTAGACCACCAGATAACCTTCGATTGGTGGACTGTATCTAGGCCTACATCAACTGTGCAAAGTACCCATGTACAGACACAGCTGCATAATGTGTTATGCAATGCAATAATACCACTGTTTGTAACCAGCTCAGTTGTACACATACCAGGGTCCCTCGGATGTTGTCAGCATTAACACAGTCGACTGTTTCTGTACAACAGTAAACAACACTCTCATGGTTGGATATGACCTAACTGTACCTGCCCTGGATAGGTACATCCCACACTCATACAACATAAAGGACATTACCATAGCTTTTGTTATCCTTTGTACATACAGGCTACAGTCATTACACACATGCAAATGGCAGATAGCATGCTAACAGTACATAAGGTTTGATTTCTATGTTAACAGAGATAATATTCCCTCTTTACTGGTCACCCCTGACATCTATCATATCATACAACACCCCATGTGGCATGTATGTCGTTAGACATGCCCACCTAATGCAATGCCTACAGACATACCCAAAGAACAGGATCATAGGACCTACACAAGGTTTGTATTGACAAACTCAGGAAAGTCCAGCTCTGCGCTGTATTTTCCTGAGTAGTCACAGGTGATATGTTCATGACATGTACAGCCATGTGTGGCCACAGCTCCTACATATACCCCATGTCAACAATTGCAAGCCATGCATGCTGTGTTCTGTCTGGACATTAGCCTTAGTACCACAATAGCCAGTTCATGCTGGGGTGAGATGTTTATGAGCCACAGACCTCGCACATGCTTGAATGAGTGTACTGCCTAGCCTAACAGAGCACATTGCTGGCACTCTTCCAGTAAACATGAGGTGTGTGTGGCAGATATGATGTGCTCACTGTTGACCATTACATTGCCCTGGCTTCACCATGGCACTGTCATGTAACAGTTTGTAGGAGCATGGCATGGAATAATGCTTTGTGTGCCTTGCTGATATGTGCTGTTACCATATATATACACTTGGCTACTCTGTGAAGGTGGTTGTGTTCTACAAGTACATGAATACAACATTCATTATGGTATAATGCTTGGCTATGTTTCACGCATGCAATGGGGGAGGTGTGGAATTTATTCTCCTGACCTGCTAGTGCACTTACTGATGTAGACCGCATATGTGTACATGTATTGATTATGTGTACATGTATTGATGTTTGTGTAGATTCCATGTGTGTGCAGTGTCTGATGTTTGAAGGTGACTGTTGTCTTAGTACATCATGCTGTTGCAATACAGCCTCAGCATTGCCAACTGTATATGGTAATATGCTCTAAGTACAGTAATCTGTTCATGAGGTATGGACAGATGTTTGGACATGACTACTAAGTGGTGGGGCTACTTTGCAGATGAATGATTACTGAGGACAGCACACTGGTGGGTTACAACCATTCCTACAATAACCTGTGTAACTGCTAAGGTCAGGTTCAGATTTTGTTAACTGAAGTGGAAGACAGACAATGTAAAATGCAGTAAGGGTGACACTGAAGGCATTTGACAATTAAACATATGGGTGTAGAGGTCAACACTAGGCTGTTTGCCCTAGGGAATGACAGCTTAGCCAGAGTGTGCTTGGCATCTGCCTCCCCACAGGATGCACATTCCCCTTTCTAAACCCTGATGATGTCAGCACCCTATAAGTACAGCAGGAGAAGGGAAACCTCCCAGTAATGTGAATAGCGTGCTCCGCTAATGTGTCTATCTCAAATATCATAACATACTTAGCTAGGGGTTTGAATCCTGCAAATGCTCAGTGTGTATGAGTGGGGTTGGTGTGTGTGCAAGTCTGTGGGAGGGAAATGTCTCTTTTGGCAACTGGGAAAACACACTACAGGATGCACATTCCCCTTTCTAAACACTGATGATGTCAGCACCCTATAAGTAAAGCAGGAGAAGAGAAACCTCCCAGTAATGTGAATAGTGCGCTCTGCTAATGCGTCTGTCATAACATAGTTAGATAGGGGTTTGAATCCTGCAAATGCTCAGTGTGAGTGGGGTTGGTATTTGTACAAGTCTGTGTGAGGGGAATGTCCCTTTTGGCAACTGGGAAAACACAATACAGGATGCACATTCTCCTTTCTAAACACTGATGATGTCAGCACCCTATAAGTACAGCAGGAGAAGGAAAACCTCCCAGTAATGCAAATAGCGTGCTCTGCTAATGCGTCCATCATAACATAATTAGGTAGGGGTTTGGATCCTGCAAATGCTCAGTGGGTGTGTGTGAGTGGGGTTGGTTTGTGTGCAAGTCTGTGTGAGAGAAACGCCCCTTTTGGCAACTGGGAAAACACACTACAGGATGCACATTCCCCTTTCTAAACACTGATGATGTCAGCACCCTATAAGTACAGCAGGAGAAGGGAAACCTCCCAGTAATGCAAATAGCCTGCTCTGCTAATGCATCCATCTTGAGTGTCGTAACATAATTAGGTAGGGGTTTGAATCCTGCAAGTGTGTGTGTTTGGATGAGGGGGGTTAGTGTGTGTGAGAAAAATGTCCCTTTTGGCAACTAGCAGAACAGACTACAGGATGCACATTACTCTTTCTAAACACTGATGATGCCAGCACCCTATAAGTACAGCAGGAGAAAAGAAACCTCCCAGTAATGTGAATAGCACACTCCGCTAATGTGTCCGTCTTGAGTGTCATAACCTAGTTAAGTAGGGGTTTGAATCCTACAAATGCTCAGTTTAGGGGTGTGTGTGTAAGTCTGTGTGAGGGAAGTGTCCCTTTTGGCAACTGGGAAAACAGAATACAGGATGCACATTCCCCTTTCTAAACACTGATGATGTCAGCACCCTACAAGTACAGCAGGAGAAGGTATGTGGCATGGACAATGACTGAGTCATATGTGTCCATGCCTCTGACTGACCTGTATGCTTGTGTTATGTGGTAGACCATAGTGCCCCACGGGCATATCACTGTGACCTTCACCTTGTCCAGCCTGGTGAGCGTGACCACACTGTACCGGACAATAAAGGTAGCTAACACAACATTGGCAGGTGTGTTGTTTAGCCGTACAGGCTGTGAATGTTTGGCACACAGGATTTGTGTGCTATGTGTTATGTGTGATGTGTTCAGGCATAACGTATGCCTGTGTGGCAGCTGCAGAGGTGTGTGCCGCTCAGGCAGGATGCTATTCTAAGGCTCCACGAATGGCCCAGTGTGTACACGTGCTTGTATTGCTGTCAGTGTAGGTCTACATCAGACTGGTATTGTAGTCACTGTAGTATTGCATGCCACCTGACAGGTTATGCCAGTACTGAGTTCAGAGTGCTTAGTCCCCAGTTTGGCTATGTGCTTCCATCTCATACATGTGTTGTACGTCCATGTGTAGGGGAAAGGGTTGACTGTGTACATGTGGCAGCTGTGACATTGCCAGATGACCCACATATTCCACAACTGTACCATAGAGGTGACTGACAACTGACCTTTGCACATGCTACCATAGTATTGTGGTTGCCATGGTGATTAACAGCACATAGGGTCAATGGGGAACAAGGTACATAGGTTCATAGGTTCATAGCTTCATACTAGGCTATCTGCCCTAGGGCATTTAAGAACCTAGCCAGAATGTGGTTGGCTGTCGCCATCCATTGTAAATATATCTTGCCATGCCCTTTTCCGAGGTTAGTATACTGTGCCTCTGTCTAACAGTGACACAGAAGTGATACCCGGGGTAAACCAACAATGTCCCATCCACTCATCAAGATTCCTCTTGAAGAGAGTCAATGAGGGACTCTGCCTAACCTGGACTGGGATTTTATTCCAGAGTGAAGTGAGCCTCTGGGTTATGAATCTGTCCCTCCAGCATGTCCTATTTATTTCAGTGCTGAGGTTCAGGTCTCTCAAGCATGTAGTCCGATGGGATTTGGATATTCTCAGGTGCAGCATGCCCATTAATTCCGGGTTTAACATTGCGTTATAAATTAGGCACAGATTGCCTCTGAACAGGCGGTATGCCATTGAGTAGAGCTGGGGTTTCTTTAACCGGTCAGCATATGGCATCTGTTTGAGTCCTTTGATCCTCTTGGTGAGGTACTTGTGGGGTCTTTCCAGTTGCTGCAGGTGTCTGGTAAGGTACATCCCAACAGGGGGATTGTACTCAATTATGGGCCTGATGAGGGATGAGTAAAGAGGCACGATGTCCTCCCCTGATGTAGATGTGAATCCCTTCATGATCGGGTGGGCTATATACAATGCCTTTCTAACCACTTTGGCCACGTGGTTGTCAAATGAGAGATTGCTATCAACTTGGGTCCCCAGGTCCCTAATTACTTCTTCTGTACGTAATGGAGTACCACCTATGTGGTACTTTGTGGGCAATTTGTTTTTGCCAAAGGGGATGACTATACACATTTTTGCATTCAGCTGGAGGACATGGCTCTGGCACAAGTTGTCTGTTTCTATGAGGCCCCTTTGGAAGATGCTTGTGTCAGCTGGAGTGTCAATTATGGCGGCCAGTTTGCAGGCATCTGCATATTTGGTCAGCCACAGTCTTCCATGTTGGCCTGTACCTCCAATAAATATATACCAAACAAGAGAGGCCCCAGGACTGAGTCTTGTGGGACACCACTTGTAACTGGTTTGGAGTCTGGCATGGCTCCAGCAGTTCTAACCATGTGGGTTCTGTCCTTGAGCCAGTGTGCAATCCATCTAATGACATAGAGGCTCATATTTAAGCTGGTAAGCTTCTCTAGAATGCCCAAGTGGGGTAGTGTTTTGAAGGCTTTTGCGAGGTCCAGGTAGGCTGTGTGGACCACCTTCCCCTCGTCAATGGCCTTGGTGACTGTTTCAAAGAAATCAACCAGGTTTGAGAAGCAGGATATGCCCTTAACAAAGCCAAACTGGGTATGAACCAGTGTCTGTAGGTCCCCAATATCTATATTTATGTGGTCCATGATGATCCTTTCCATAGCTCTGCAGACCAAGCTAGTGTGGCTTATGGGGTGATAGTGTCCAGGATCCGTTGAGGCACCACCTTTCTGTAGAGGGACCACTGTTGCTGTACACCACACTTTGGACACATATCCTGTAGTAAGGCTGGGATTGAACAGTAGTTTTATGTTTGGTTGTAGCATGTCTTGGAGGTCATGTAGGACAGAGCCCAGGACAATGTCTGGTCCCATTGATGCAGTGTGTATTGCTTTGGAGAGGGCGGCTCTTACCTGAGCATCTGAGATGTCAGGGGGGCAGCACTCTGCTGGGATACATATTTGCCCTTTCAGTGTGGAGGGGGGTGAGAAGTTTGCACTGAACCTGTCAGCTAGAATGCTGGCAATGTCTGTGGGTTTGGTGTTTCTATTGACATTTTGGACTACCTCTGAGCATATCTGGGAATTACCACCCAGGTTCCTAACATAACTAAAGAAAGCCTTGTGATTATCCTTAGTGTCCTGTGCAATTTCTCTCGAAGCTGGCCTTAGACAATCTTATGAGTGCCAGTAGTTATTTGTTAATACTGATCAGTGATGCCTTCCCTTTTTGGAATTTTGCTGTATCATTTAGTAGCTTCCTCCTTCTATTGTGTAGTTTGTTTATGGCTGGGGTCCACCAGACAGGATGTCTGCCTTTGGAGGATTGGGTCTTGGTTTTATTCGGGATCACATGACCCATGCATTTCTGAAGGTGTCCATAGAATGCGTTTATAGAGGAATCTGCAGTCTGGTCTGTAGTTTCCACAGGCATGGGGGCTTTGAAGGTTTCCACCTCAGTTTTGAGGAGTGTGAATTTGCTTTAGAGAAGTTGTTCACTGTGGTGTTCTGGGCAGGGGGTGGGGTCGGGATGTGAATATCCAGTGAGATTAGTTCATGGTCCGATCTTACCAGTGAGGGATACACTTTTGGTCTGGAACATAGAGTCCCCATGTTGGCGATGATCAGGTCCAGTATGTTTCACCTTCTTGTGGGAGTGGTAACAAGTTGCTCCATAGCATTTGAGCTCATATATTCTAGGAATCTTTGGCCTAGGGTGTTGGAGCTAGAGTCATGCTCTCAGTCCATGTTTGGGTAGTTGACGTTGCCCAATATAATGGTGTTTGAAGAGACCTTCATATTTCCACTGTTCACAGGATGGCCGAGTGCAATTATTGGGTTTGGGAGGGTGGTCTGTAGCAGGCTATAACCTGGAAGGCAGTTTCACCCATTGTTAGTTGCACATGGATAGTCTGTGATGCTTGGTGCTTTGCCACCAACCTGGAGGTGTGGGTATCTTTGATAAATATCAATACTCCCCCTCCATTTGTGGTTCTTCCAAGTTTTGGGGCTGAAAAGCATGGTATGAGGTATAACCTGGTGGTGCTGGGGGTGCTCTCGGTAGCCCTGAACCAGGCATCTGTTACTGCACAGATATCGATGTTCTCCATGCCAAGGAGAGTTTCGGGTGCATGCATCTTGAGGTGTAGACTTCTGGCGTTGGGTAGCATTACTCTTAGTTTCTTATCCCTTGTGATACCTATGAAGGTGGGTTTGTCATTTGAGCCTTGCCTAAGATAGGCACTATAGGAGTAGCAAGAGCCTTTGCCAATATCTGAAAGCCCAGGGGTGACAGGTGCAAGCCATCCCTAGCGAAGCACGTGGTTCAACAGAAGATGAATATGTGAGGGTGTAGTGCCTGTGATTAGTTAGCAGTAGCATATATGACTGCTCACGTGGACAAATGCCAGGTAAGTCATATGCAATGTGTCACAGGCAACGTACATGTGAACAGGACAAACAGTGACATTCTGTCAAGTGAGACATGGACATACATATAGTAAGCTATGCAGATGTCACTAGGAGTCCACAGAAGCTCTGTAACTATGCATTGCAGGTGGGATCAGTATTCCAGGGTAATTGCAAGCAAACATGCATGCAAACAAAGCTACAGTAAGCAGGGCTGCATGTAGTCCATTGTACAACAAACAAGCTGTACCCCTTCCAGTAGGTAACACTGCAAATATGCAGGCACTATGCACATGTACATGGAAATACACAGGTCAGATGGCTAGGGTCCAGTCTCAGCACACAAGTGTACAGACCATGTACTGTCATGATGTACAATAACTGATGGAAACCCATGTGCTCATACCTGCAGTAATACACATGTCAAATAACAGACACTGAGCCTTCACTCAGTGGTTCCATACATAGTAGGATGTGTGCTACCTGGCCTGCCACCATAGTATCCCTGACATGTATGGGGACTCTCCCTCCTGTGACAGTTAGTTTTGTGTGTTGGGGCTGTCTAGCATGGTATGAGATGTGAGCTTGCAGTGCTAGGGTGCTCCTGTGTGTCCTGTACCAGTCGTGTAGTACTGCACACATATCAACATCCTCAAACATCCGCATTGCAGAGTCCAGTGTGGGCAACATGCCACTTGCAGTTTACATGTCCATCATTGATTAATACATTCATTACCTTATCCCTGTGCTACCTATGTATGTAGCCTTCTGTTGACATCCTTACCACCAGTATGCCAACATGTGCAGATGATACACTATGGTACTTACCATGGGTGTAGACAACAGTACATGACAATCACACCCTTACTGCATCAGGCATGCTGTGATATACCCACAATTAATTCAGCACACAGTACTGTTAACAACATGATACTATTACTACATGTCTATGTAGTCACCCTGTGCATCAGCAACATGTTAACCTGTACCTGCACTGATGTTACAGATTGCAGGAGGTGGCACAGTTTCATCATATGCACAGGGTGTGAACTTGGTATGCCTGAGTCAGCCACCGATACCACCGACTGACATGTATGTGTATGTGTGTTGGTGAGGGACAGCAGTACAAGGTGGGGCAATGGTGATGCAATGTGTGCGTGTATGCGGTAGCCCTAGGTGTTGTCAATTTGCATGTGTGTATGGATGCACACGGTTCCACCTCATGGCTGCCATATACTGGTGTTTATGGACAGCCACAGACTGTACCTGCCAGGTCATACAGATCAGTGTCTCTGGCCACAGACACGGTACCTGTGCCTTGCAGGAGTGCTACGGACCGTATCCGGTACCAACCCAGACTGGGTACTGTCATCCAAAGCAGGTGTTCATTGACTGGACACAGATCCCGGTCGGGCCTGGCCAGAGCCACGTGCACGTGGTCTCCTAGGGTGGTCTGATGACAGCACAGACCCAGCATTGCTGGGGTTGCTGCTGGCACTATGGGGGCGGCCGCGGCCCTGTTGTCGTCCGCGATGACTGCAAGCTGCTGCTGTTGCTGGCATACGCACATGTCGACACCTCAACCGTCCAACATCGCCTTGGCTCATGGACATGTAGTTGTGGAACCGGTCTAATATGTCCCCACAACATCTGTCTATGACATCGGTGAAATTACAGATGGCAGCCGCAATGTCACGCATACTGTCAGTCATGGCTGTGTGAATTGCTGTCAGCTCCCTCAGACCCTGTCTGGTGTACCATTCCATACGTGACTGTGCCTGCATGACAGCCCAAAACATAGCTGAGCTCGTAAGACCTCTGTGGGCATGTCTGACAGGGGCAGTACGCCCATGGATGCTCCCACAAGAACCCCTGGACATCTGTCTGTGTGGTACCATCTCTGGGCTATGCCCATGGCTGCTGTGTGGGGAGGCATGTGACACAGATACCACATTACCCTGGTCAATGCCCACTGTATGCTGTCCATCACCTAGGGACATTGGTGACAAAGGGTGTATTGGCAGGATAACTGTGCGCATTGATGGGGTCGACAGCTATGTACTTTCAATCGGCTGACCAATGGCAGACCCTGGCATACCTTCCTGTGCCATTACACAGATGTCATCATTATCAGTACCCATGGCACCTGATTCAGGTTCCCTGCTACATGAAAACAGAGCAGCACCAGAACCTGTGGGAGGGAAACAGGAAACACAGTTTACAATGTCTACACATTACCAGTGATGCACACATCCACACATGCACAGGTCCAGACATGCACACATGCACACATGCACAGGTGCACACATGTACACATGCACACATGCACACATGCACATGTGCACACGTGCACAGGTGCACAGGTGCACACATGCACACATGCACCCATGCACAGGTGCACACATGCACGTGCACACATGCACACATGCACAGGTGCACACATGTACAGGTGCACGCATTCACACATGCGCACATGCACACATGCACACATGCACACATCCACACATCCACACATGTGCACATACACGCATGCACACATGCGCACATTCACACATGCAAACATGCACACATGCACAGGTGCACACATGCACACATGCACACATGCACAGGTGCACACATGCACAGGTGCACACATGCACACTTGCACACATACACATGCAGACAGTTGCACACAATTGTACACTACTCAGTATGCTTGATATCAACACACAGACACAGACACACCTACATGCATACAAAGAGCACTACTAAGTGAGCCTAATATTACTATTCCTATCAAGACTATTACAGGTATTGTTAATACACACTCACCAGCATGGATAGGCTGCATTGCTGTTACACCGGAGGGACCTGCAGAAGTGAGGAAACTAATGTCAGTGGGCACGACTGTGCCATTGTTACTGAGTATGATACAGGTCAGTAGTGCAACAGTCGCCTTTCACAGGTCAGCTGCTAATATTGAGATCAACCAACCATTGCAAAGCTTATATACAGTCCATTTTGAAAACATACTTAATGCTGCTACAAACGAATAAAGAAAAAAACTTATGATTCAGAATGACTTATCAGTAAAAATAGAATGGCTTCACAAAAACAAAACAAAAAATGGAATTATCTCTGTGGTCTAAGTCTGAACTAGGACTTCTAGTAAAAAAGCAAAAGATCTTGGTAACTTTCAGTAGTTTTTGGCTGCCAACTAATTGCAAATGTAAGTTACTGCTATGCCAGTAGGAGCAGTGTCTTATTCAGTCAAAATAGATCGATTTAACAGACAAAAATAGAGGTTCTTCACTCACATAAGAGTTTTATCAGTGTCTCCTACAATTCTAATTAATAAAATGCCAGCCATAACTCCAAAGAGTATTAAATGTTTAACAATGTCAGCTGTACATCAAAATGAGTGCTTTGTCCTCTCAGTGATTCACATAGGATCATATCAGGAATCAAAACACCCTCAAAGCACTCAACTCCAGAATTTACAAATCTCTAACCTTTCAATGAAATCATCCAATGAGCAGAAAGGATTAATTGCTGATAATCTGTGGAAATATTTATTATACATATCAAAATTAAGTTAACTTTCTGGTTGCTCTGGTGGCATAGAGGAATAAAGCCCTGAATCCAGTCCAGGTAATCCAAGATTGATTAGCATCTCTGACAATTGATGGAGTGGCAGGGAGAATAGGTAAGTCTATCTCTGGTACCTGAACAAGATGAGCATCAATTAGTGAGCCCTGGTGGTGGCTGGGACTTGGGATTGTTACCAGACTGTGGAAGTGTAGAGACCTGACAAGATATGACTGCCCAATGGCCAGGGGTGGGATGACCTCAGTATGGTTTCACATTGTCTCTCAGTCAACATGTGGTCAGCACACATGGGTGGAGATAAATGCCATAGAAAGATTCCTACACATGCAAAGATGATGATCTCTCTGCAGATTGATCATCCTCATTTTCCTGATGTGTATCTGACCATGTCAGCCTGCACAGGGAGATTAGGGGGTCTCTCAGTAGGGTGTCCATCATGGTGTGTGGAGACTGGGGATTCACCCAGGATGGGACTTGTGGGCAGGGATAATAGAAGTGATGGGGAAGGTCTGATGACTGATGACTACCTGGTGTTGATGGAAAAATTATAAACCAATAAGCAACTAGCACAATGCAGCCACAACCCCCCCCCAAAAAAAAGAAATTGCTGCAAGATGACTCTAGTAGACTAACTCAAGTAGAATATCACAGGTTTATTAACTCATTCTGTCCAGTGGAGCTCTTGGAGTTTGCACTGTAGCTTCCAATGGGCAGATCCTAAGCTTTTTGATAGACACAAATTATGTCCATGCATTTCAAACAAATGTTCATATCTCTGGAACCATAGGGGTTAAAAAAGAACTATAAATGGTAAGCTCTTTAGGACAAACAATCTTTTATGCTGGTAGTATTATTTAGGCTCCAGATCTAAAACTAAACTGTATAAGTCACAATAAACACAATCAGACAGATTCAATAAAGCCTACACGACCCATTTACCCAATGTGAGCATCATGCCATGACACACACATAACAGTGTACTGTTTTGGATTCAGTAAGTGGCTCTACACAGTGTGTAGAGCTGCACACAGCCATGCATACAAGATAAACACTGCACCATGCAAATTACAGCATAAGCAGCTGAATTGTATGCTAATCAACCAATCCAAGATGAAGGAGCTATTCAACAAGCCATAAAGTAACCATGTAAAGTAAGTGGTGTTTTTTTCCTGTGAATTCCAAAATGGTGGGGGTTGCTGTTATTTTAATGTATGTGTATGTGTTACAGGCTGACGACTATGCTGTTGCTTCTGCTTTTGCTAACTGACCATGGTCAAGAAGGAGAACAGTATTCAGACCCAGGGTAACTTATCATAACCTACATGATGTGGAAACTGTAGAGCGCTACAGGATGGATAGAGACACATTACAGGAACTCTGTAACCTTTGTCATCCTCAACTCAGAGCCATGGCAAACTGATGGGAACCCATCCCAGTGGAGACAAAAGTATGTGTAGCACTTAAAATCTTAGCCACAAGTACCTTTCAGAGAACAACATGGGTCATGATGGGTGTGTCACATATATCAGCATCCAGAATCCTCCATCAGTTCATGAATTCTGTGCTCCAACATGCTTGTGACCACATATATTTTCCCCATACTCCGGAGGATAGGGCCAGAAATATACAGGAGTTCTACCCTGTAGCACGCTACCCTGAAGTACTGGGTGCCATAGATTGCACACATGTAAAAATTAAGACACCACCCAGGGAACAGAGAAGGCTTAGATTAATAGAAAGGACTTTCACTCTATTAGCTGCCAAGTTATGTATAATGCCAAGGGAATCATCTTGAACATGCGTGCTGGCAACACTGGCAGTTTCCACAACTCACATATTTGTCACACCTCCTAATTGTATCAGATATTCACTAGGGTGGACATCCCACAGGGTCATTTACTGGGGGATGCAGGTTATGCACTGGAACTGTGGCTGATGACACTCATCAAAAATGTACACACACCTTCTGAAGAAAAACATAATGAGGCACACATTCAAACCAAAAATATCAGAGAGCATATGTTTGGGCTGCTGAAGTCATGTTTCTGGTGCCTAGATACATCTGGGAAAGCCCTGCAGTACAATCCATGGATATGTACTGAAATATTCACAGTATGTGCCATGCTATACAACATCATCCTGAGAAAACAGCTTCAGCAGAATCAGCAAGGGGAAGCAGCACACATCCCACCACCATTGCCAAGGTCACCATAGCCACATGCAGGTGAGGATTCAGAAGGGGAAGCAGCAGCTGTTTTGCATATAGGTAGACATGGGTTTGCTCAGTATAACCTCACATTGGATAAAATACAACACATAGCACAGTCATTCATCACCTAAGGACCTAAAAACTTTCTCCTATGCATACACATATGGTAAAATTGATGCCAGGCAATGCTCACAACCTTTCCCTCCCCAAGTACTGGGTATGTACTGCTTGCATCAGAGAGAATCAGCCCTGAACTAAAACTGTTGCAATTGCTGGATTTACAAGGTAAGTGTTGAACCTGGAGTGTATTGTGCAGTAATATGAATGACTGGCATATCCTTGCATTTTGATACTTGGTAGGGTAAGCAAGTAAAAGGTAGGAGATTTGTACAGAAATTACCTTAATATGTGACAACAGAGACATATTTCACTTATATGTGTCCATTATTAAGTAGTAGGCCTCACACATCAGATTCACACATTCATACCTCTCAAAGGTAGTGATGGTCACTTCATGCCTCAGTTTCACACCATACATTTGTACTGGAAAATCATTAACAAGAGAAGATAGAAAGTAATGATACACATTGCAATTTCAAACTTCACAACCCTATCGAGATTATTCACAGTAAAGTCAGAAAATGTTGATGCTATCAACTGTCTAACTTTCTAAGACCAATATAAGTCAAAGGTACAATTACCACGATCTTAACGATGTGGATATCCTACAAAAGGGGCTCACTGAGACAGATGCCTGGTGTCAAAGCCATGGCCTCAAGCTCAATGCCAAAAAGTGCATTGTCATCCCCTTTGGTAAAAACTCTGTACTCATGAGCTACCACATAGGTGGTAGTCTATTTAACACCAAAAGTGTGATAAGAGACCTTGGGACACAGGTGGACAGTAGACTCTCCTTTGATAATCACATTGCCACAGTAGTCAGGAAATCCTTCTACGTAGCACACCTCATCACAAAAGGGTTCTCATCCAGGAAAAAAGAGGTCATTGTTCCCTTCTACTCATCACTCATTAGACCCATTATAGAGTACAATGCCCCTTTTGCTATGTACCTCACAAGACATCTACAACAACTTGAAAGGCCACAGAAATACTTCACAAAGAGGATTACCAGCCTCAAACAAATTCCCTATGGAGACCGTCTCAAAAAACTCCAGCTTTACTCTATCACATATCGCCTACTCAAAGGCAATCTCTACCTAACATATAAAGCTATGTCAAACCCAGAGCTGTTGGACATGAATCGCTTAAAGAAATCCCAATCCCTCTGAGCTACATGCTCTAGGGACTTAAACCTTGTCACCACAATAAACAGAACATGCTGGAGGGATAGATTTCTGTCCCAGAGACTTCCTATACTCTGGAACAATCTACCTATCTATATCAAACAAAGCTCCTCATTAGCACTCTTCAAGAAAAACCTTGATGATTGGATGGGAGATAGGAAATTCACCCTGGGGATTAATTTTGTGGCTCTGCTCGACAGGGGCACAGGAAAATAATTTTCTTGGGTTGCGAAAGCCAGGGTACCTTTTTGGCTTGGGTTATATAGGTCCTAGGGCCAATAGCCTAGTACTTACCTATGAACCTATGAACCAGTTCAACATTACAAATGCAGATATACTAAGCACTAAGTAGGCTGTGCACCCTGAGCATCAGACACAAAGCTTATGTATCCCTGAATCCAAAAGATACAAAATAGAAACAGGGATATGGCACAGTTATCACCACTTGCACAGAGTGTTGGGGGGCAGGAAGCCTAGGGTGACACAAAAAGATTGCTGATTCTGTGTGAGCAAGAAAGAGAAGAAGGCAGCTATGTGGACAATGTTACATCAAAGGAATTCTCCCTGCACAAAAGGCAATTGCACGGCTCCGGTAATATGAAATCCAAAAGCCAAAAGATGAGCCAGCAAACTGTGAGACTGAAATAAAGTTTATGCAATGAAAAACAAACCGGTTTCGGCTGGTATACACCACAGCCAGTCAAACCTGTGATTGGGTAATCAAAATTGTTCATTTAATCCAGGTGGGAATTAACCACCCAGTTTAAAAATCCACTTCTTTTCTTTTGTATCAAGAATAGAATGCCATCCTGCTTTGTTGGATTTATTCCCTTTTATAATGTCTATGATCATGAAACTGAACTTGGCAGATAAATGTTTTGTGGAATGTTTAAATAAAGCACTACTTGTTTTTTTTTTATTCCTCATCACTAGTGTGTTCAGAAATTCTCAGTCTAAGTGGCCGTGAAGTTTGACCTATGTAGAAGGCGCCACAGCTGCATGTAGCTAAATAAATCAGCCATTCACTACTGCAATTGACAAAAATGTTGATGTCGTAAACTGTGCCACAATTCTTACTTGTAAATTGTTTGGACTTAAAAACTTTGTTGCAATGAGTGACTACTTATGGTAGGAATTCCAATTTGTAAATCAACAGTGTACAAAAACACTGGAATATTCTACAGAGTGATCACAACCTAACTAATGTTCTATCAGACAGATGCTATTTTTCATTCCTTAAGGGCAGAAATCTGGCTTCACACTTCAACCATTATAAACATTCACATTCCAGAACATCCTCTCAAGAAGTACAAACTACACTAATGGGTAAGGTGCTCACAGGAAGCTACCCATGTGGTCATTGCACTCATTACAACAAAGTTTTTAAGTCCAAACAATTTACAAGTAAGACCTTTGGCACAGTTTACAACATCAACTTTTTTGCCAATTGCAGTAGCAAATGGCTGATTTATTTAGCTACATGCAGCAGTGGTGCCTTCTACATAGGTCAAACTTCACAGCCACTTAGACTGAGAATTTCTGAACTCACTAGTGACATGAGGAATAAAAAAACAAGTAGTGCTTTATTTAAACATTCCACAAAACATTTATCCGCCAAGTTCAGTTTCATGGTCATAGACATTATAAATGGGAATAAATCCAACAAAGCCGGATGGCATTCCATTCTTGATACAAAAGAAAATACGTGGATTGTTAAACTGGGTGGTTTATTCCCACCTGGATTAAATGAACAATTTTGATTACACAATCACAGGCTTGACTCAATTAAAATTCATCTATAAAAGATCATTTTCAATGAATTTTAGTCACACTGAGGAAGGCTGTGGTGTATACCAGCCAAAACCAGTTTGTTTTTCATTGAGTAAACTTTATTTTAGTCTCACAGTTTGCTGCCTCATCTTTTGGCTTTTAGATATGTGGACAAGCCAAGAAATAGCCAGTGAGACAAAATGAGTTTTAAGCTGCATGGCTGAACCATGTACCTGTTGTGTGTGTGTCTGTGAGGGTCCTCCAGGTGAAATCAGTGTGTGAGTGCCTGCATAAACACAGCTAAGCTCTGTGCTAGCTCTACATCTTGATATGTCAGATAGGAGTGAGCTGTGCATGCTAGAGATGACAGTTCATCGTTATCATCTCTGACCACGAGAACTGGCTCTGCCAGGAGTTTCACTGGCACATCCATGACCACAGTCAGGTGCACTACAGCTACTTGAATGTGACTGATGTCTGCTGGACAAATTCACCTCACCAGTACACCCAGGACAATGACCCCATGATCTGCCCCATCTGGGTGTGGACAGCCCACTCACTGATGGAGCAGTGGAAGTACTCCCACTATGGCAGCATGATCAGGAATAACCACATTGGCTAACAGCAGATGATGTGGCTGACCTACACCTATGAGGTTGCCATCTGCCTCCCAGCAGATGTTCCATCACTGACACCACTCATTCCAACATGTCATTCATCAAATCCATTGAATCAGCAACACAGTGGAGATAGTAAGCATGTCAGCCTGTGCCACATCTACAACCCTAAGCATTTCTCTTAAACACTTATTGGAACATGCCCTGCTTCATGATGGCCATAAACATGCATTGAATGGCATGGGAAGAGACACCTGGATCAGGTGGAGGATGGACAGCAGGCCTCCTGTGAGCACCCCTAAGAAGCCTCTTGCATGGTACCTTGCCCACACTTTGGCAACAGACAGAGTAAACAGGCACTGAGGCCACATTAACTACACTTCCCTGATCAATTGTCTCACCCTCCACTGTGAGCTTACTGGGATGGGTAGGTGTAGGCCTCCTGGCTGTATATGATGGCATTTCAGGGGATGGCTGTATGTCAACCTCAGTGTCAGATTCAATCTCTGTACCCCCTGACTGGCCTCTTTTTGGCTACCATCATTATCAGAGTCTGCTGATACTGTGACATCAGGTGATAGAAGTCCCACATCTCCACTGGCAGTAAAAGCAGCAAACACAGGAAAATTAATACTTAAACTACTATACTCCAATATATGATGTCAAGCAGAGTGCATGATATGTCTTTAAGAAGCATAGCAAGTGATGAATGTGTGTATATAAATAGCAGGCACATGCTGTACCCTGTGCCATTTTGAAAGTGCAGCCAGAGAGTGAGCATATGAGAAAGAATGCAGTTAGGTGTATACTGTATATGTTATGTAAGTTAGAGCTAATAAGCTACAATTGTAATGTGTTTGTACATAATAAAGCTGCTTAAACAGAACCCACAAAGACTTGTCTATTACATCCTGACTAGACAAGTGACATGGTGTCAGAAGTGGGATTCCAGAGATTGCTATTTGGAGCCACGTGGTGTAGAGATAACTATGAAGGTAAACTAAGAGAAATGAGCATGAAAAAGAGACAGAAAAGAACCAAAGATAATGAAAACTTGCACGGACAGCTTACTTTATAAAAAAGATAAAACAGAGCATTAAAAGGGCACACACAGCATTATTAAACAAGCAAGATGCACAAAAGGTTTATTGATTAAGCGTAATTTTTAAGATTAAGATATTTATTTTTATTTTTATTTATATTTGATAAAACAATTACTAGAAAAGCAAAACGAGTATGTTTAAAGCAAAAACAGGCATATTTAGAGTAAAATGAGCACAAGAAAAGTACAATGGGGACGAAAAGAGATTAAACAAGCAAAACAAATATAATAAGGGTAAAAAGGGCACATTAAGTATAGATAAAAAAAGGCGACTGCGTGTTTTTGGCAATGTGCTGTGCTTTGGCGTAACTAGAACTTTGTATTGTATCAAGAGCATAACTAAAGTTATTTAAAGTATCTCAAAGTGTGTAAAAGTGCTTACAGTATGTGCTTATTACTGTGCATGTATTCTGAAGAGCTTATTTGTGTGCAAAGTGCAACTTTTTCATAAAGCACAGTCAAAGTACAGCCATTTTGAAAAGTTTTGGTGTGTCTGTTTGCAAAGTGCCTCCATTACAGAGTGTTTCTAGCACTGTAAAGAATTACTTAGCAAAGTACCACCATTTTGGGGAAGTTTCAGTGTGCTGTTTATTCACAAAGTGCAGTTACTCCAAAATGTTTCTTACTTTGAGCTTCTTCTGCCCAGTTCATTCACACAGTGCAGTTATTTTAAAGGTTTCTTACAACGATGATAAATTACTTTTGCTGTACAGCAATTTCAAGAGTGTTACAGTGCCTAAGAGATTTCTTTTGCAAAATTCAGTTATTCAGAGTCTTGTTATGCCATTGGATAAAGTTGCAAATACTGGCATAAGTTTCTGACATACGTGTATGTGTGCGTATTCGTGCATATTTGCAGAAATCCTTCACTGTTATGTGTTAATATGCAGACAGAGTTTGAAAGCCCACAACATTTGTATTTGATCATAATATTGCAGACAACTGGATAATAGAGCAAGAGCACAATATTTTTATACAAGCAGCTTATTCTGACAACGTTGCAAGCACAAGGCATTCATTTTGCTAAACTTAGCTTGGTCAGAAATCATTGAAAGAGAGTGTTCATTTGTGTATACACCAGCAGTATATGAGGGAGAAGGTAAAATCTGTCATATTGTTGTACAGGCAGAATCAAGGGAAGACCCCAAGTGTTTGAGGTGCAAATTCAGGGAAATGTGCAACCCCTAGACAAATATTACATTATAGAGGCATTTGTTTTACACAAGAGATCAGAAACCAGGGGAAACTTTTGCAGCTTCTATTACTGACCTTTGAAACAAAGCTAAAATGTGTTGGTTTGGTGACTTAAAAGATGAATTAATAAAGGACAGGATTGTGTGTTGTATTAATAGTGCTGCAGTGAGAAAGATTTTGCTTTGTAACGGTGATTTAACATTGAGTAATGCCATTGAGATTTGTCAAATCCATGAAGTTGCAGACATACACATAGGTATGCTTGTAAGTGACAAGAGCATGGTTTCATCAGGCTCCAGAGCAAATGTAGATAGCATGCAACACATGGCAAACATAAGGAGGCCTAAGCACATGGCAGCCACAGCTCCTGCTGGTTCACTAGGAAAAGCGTGAGTCAGCAAAAACCAAATCCAGCTTTATTTTTAACTATCGCAACTGTGATACCAGTCGAGAGTACAAAAGAGAAAACATGCTTAGCATTTGGTCAGCAATGCCACAAGTGTAAAAAAATGGAACCATTTTTAAAGGTTTTACAAATCAAGTAAGCCTCACATGGCTACAAATAAGGGTCACTCAAAAAATCAAATTGATCAAGTAGAATTCCAGTAGTCTACTTTCTATGTAGATGGTGTATCAGTAATTGGAGAAAAGGTTGACACAGTGAATTTGTTGGCAAAGAACAAAGTGTTTTATATTCTCCAGATCAATGGTAAATCCACCGAGCTCAAAGCAGACACTGGTTTCAAAGTGTAATGTTATATCAGCAGACACATTTTCTAAGGTAAGAACTAACAAACTACCCAGTGTGGCTAGTAGTGTGAAACTTGTTGCTTAAGGAGTTGAAAAAATTCAAACCAAAGGCTCAGTAGTGTTTTCATGTTATTTGGCTAAGAACTGTTACAGCTTGTTATTCTTTGTAGTTTGAAGACCTGTGCAGTCGTTATTGAGTCTCAGAGATAGTATGAGAATGAATCTGCTTTCTTTTATCAAAGAAGTTTGTCATATAAGCGCATATCCTACTTCCAATTTTTCTGAAGCCATTTTCTTAGAGTATGCTGATGTTTTCAATAACAAGTTGGGCAAACTCCCAGTTGTGTATTCTATGAAGTTAGACGCAGAGGTCAGTCCAGTAGTCAGACCAGCAAGAAAAGTGCCAATAGCTATGCAAGATATATTAGCCTGATGAGCCTGGTCTGCAAGGCCATGAAATGTATCATCATGGAACTCATAAACAAAGACTTTGGTAACCTCCAATCTCTGGACCCCATCCAGCTTGGGTTTGTGAAAGGCAGATCATGCCTTCTGAACCTGATCAACTTTTTTGAGGCAGTTACCAAAGCTGTAGATGAGCGTAATGTGCTTCACACCCTATCTTGAGCTCACCAAGACTTTTGACACCATCCCCATTTTGGAATTATAGCTAAACTCACTAAACTAGGTATAAATCCCTACATGACAAGATGGGTTGCCAACTGGTTCACTGACAGAAACCACACTGTAAAAGTTGCAGACTCCAAATTTGACTTCAAACCAGTGACAAGTGGAGTACCACAGGGTTCAGTCCTGGGACCTCTCCTGTTTGGTATCTACTTCTCTGAAGTACAGGCTAACACAGAAGGCCTCTGGCTAATCAAGTTGTTTGCAGATGACTACCAACTAGGAGCCATAGTCGAGTCCCCAAATTATGTGGACATCCTACAGAAGGGCCTCACTGAGACAGATGCCTGGTGTCAAAGCCATGGCCTTAAGCTCAATGCCAAAAAGTGCATTGTCATCTCCTTTGGTAAAAACTCTGTACCCATGAACTACCACATAAACAGCAGTCTACTTAATGCTGAATGTGTGATAAGAGACCTTGGGACTCAGGTGGACAGTAGTCTCTCCTTTGATAAATCACATCACCACAGAAGTCAGGAAATACGTCTATGTGGCACACCTCATCATAAAAGGGTTCTCATCCATGAAAAAAGAGGTCCTTGTTCCCCTCTACTCAGCACTCATTAGACTCATTATAGAGTACAATGCCCCTTTTGGAATGTACCTCACAAGATATCTGCAGCAGCTACAAAGGCCACAGAAGTACCTCACAAAGAGGATTACTGGCCTCAAACAGATGCCCTACACTGACCATCTCAAAAAACTCCAGCTTTACTCTGTAGCATATTGCCTACTCTGAGAAGATCTCTGCCTAACATATAAAGCTATGTTAAAAATAGAGTTGTTGGACATGCTACAACTAAAGAAATCCCAATCCCTCCGAGCTACACACTCTAGAGACCTAAACCTTGTCACCACAATAAACAGGACTTGCTGGAGGGATAGATTCCTGTCCCAGAGACTTCCTATTCTCTGGAACAAGCTACCCATCTATGTCAAGCAAAGTTCCTCATTTGCACTCTTCAAGAAAATTGTTGATGAGTGGATGGGAAATAGGAAGTACACCCCAGGGATCACTTCTGTGGCTCTGTTCGACAGGGGCACAGGAAATTTACTTTATTGGGTGGCATAAGCCAGGGAACCTTGTTGGCCTTAATAGCCTAGTACCTACCTATGAACCTATGAACCTATGGATAAAATGGTGCAGCAAGGTGTAATTTGTCCAGTTACAGAACCACCTGAATGGGTGTCATCCATAGTAGCAGCCCACAAGAAAGGCTCAGACAAAATCAGAATATGTATTGACCCAAGAGATTTGAACAAAGCATTAAAGAGACTGCATCATCCAATGCTTACAGCCGAAGAGGTTGCATTCCTAATACTGAATGCCACTGTTTTTTTTCTGTCTTGGATGCAAAAAGTTAATTTTGACAAGTGATGCTTGATCACAAATCCTCATTACTGACCACTTGTAGTACCCTGTTTGGCAGATATAGATTCCTGAGGATGCCATTTGGAATACATTCTGCAAGTGAAGTCTTCCAGCATGCAATGAAGCAAATTTTTTCAAGTTATCCTTGTGCCATAATAGTAGATGATTTATTGGTTGGAAGCAGTGTTGAAGCAGAGCATGACAGAAACCTTAAGAGTTCTAGACAGAGCACTTGAAATGAACTTAAAGCTCAATCCTCTAAAGTGCAAATTCAGACTACCAGAAGTTACATATGTAGGTCATTTATTTACAAGCACTAGCTTAAGACCAGAACCATCCAAGCAAGCAGCTATTCTTCATATGTCAGCACCAGATAATACTCAAGCTCTACAGCATTTCTTTGATATAGTCAACTATCTAGGCAAGTTCATACCAGACTTCAGTGAGTTGACAGCACCTTTAAGAGAGATAACATGCAAATATGTTACATAGTCTTGGTTGGAACAGCACCAGAATGCATTTGAAGACCTTAAGCAAATAATTGCCAACCCACCTACATTAATATACTATGATGTCAATAAATCAGTTATTCTTTCCAGTGATGCTTCAAAATTTGGTCTTGGTACAGTTATTCTTCAGGAAGGCAGACCAGTAGCCTATGCATCTAGAACACTTACCCAAACTGAAATGCAGTATGCTCAAATTGAGAAAAAACTTTTGGCAATAGTATTTGCATGTTCAAAGTTTCTTGATTATATCTATAGTCAAGCTATTCAGATTGAAACTGATCACCAACCCCTAGTTACTATTCTAAAGAAACCTATGCATTCAGCTCCATCGAGATTACAAAGAATGAAGCTCAAATTACGAAAACACAACTTCAAAATGGACTATACAGAAGGAAAACTTCTTTATCTAGCTGATACCTTATCCAGATCACCCAGAAATACAATGGAACAGCTTGACACAGAGAATTTTGAGTTTGATGCAATGGCAGTGCATAATTTTTCTACCATGAGACTTGATGAGCTGAGAGATCATACAAAGACTGATCCAATTTTGCAAAAGCTCAACCACTACATTAATGATGGATGGCCATCAAAGCAATCTAGTGTACCACCTGAAGTGTAAATCTATTTTCCTTACAGAGATGAGATGTTGATGGAAAATGGCATTATTTTCAAAGGTCTTAAATTTGTTGTTCCTGCTTCCTTACAACATGAATATATCCAGATTTTGCATCATGGTCACCCATGGTCCAAATTTACCAAAAGAAGGGTGAGAGAACTAGTATTTTGGCCTTCACTAGTGAAAGACATTGATAAAGTACTTTCTTCTTGTTCACTATGCAATAGTACTAAACTGCATTTGCAAAGAGAACCACTTCATCTAAGTCGTGTTCCTGAACTACTGTACCTTGGTCAACAGTATCCACTGATATATTCGAGTGGAACAATCAGCATTACTTAGTATTGCTAGACTCTTATTTGAACTGGTTTAATATTGATTTACTACCTAAGCTAACATCCACTACTGTTATTACCAAGATGAAACATCATTTCTCAGCACATGGTAGTCCACACAAAGTTATTTCTGACAACGGTGCTCAATTTACTAGTCAGTTATTTCAGAAATTTGCAAGAGAATGGGACTTTGTATATCTTACTAGTAGCCTAGAATATCCACAGTCAAACAGACTAGTTGAATGTGCAGTGCAGAATGCAAAGCAATTACTTGAAAGGTCAAAGTGTAACAATACCAATGCCTTTTTGAATTTACTTAATCTCAGAAACATACCCCATGACGATATACTTGGCTTGCCTGCCCAGAGTCTTATATTCAGGCAAACTAGAAAAACATTGCCTATTATTTCCAGTTTATTGAGGTCTAAAGCTAAAAACAACAGAACCATCAGTGCCTAATTAATCAGGAAGCATTCTATCTAGAAGTCCAGTTATAATAAATTGAGCATATTTCTTCATTTATTGAAAGGAGAGACAGCGAGGATACAAACAGAGAAAGGTTTCAACTGGATTGGTCAAGTAACAGGTATATGCACTGAGCTAAGATCTTACTTCATAGAATCTGAGGGTGTGGCGTACAGGAGAAATCGCAGACATCTTCTTCCTGTACCAGAATCGTTATCTCAGCCTTGTTCCTGTGATACAGACTCTAGATCTCAGAGCAATCCAGACAATGTTCCAGTTCCAGAATATGTCTTACCTTCTGATTCCATTCCTGATGATATTCCCAGTATTCCTAAGGCTGAAGATTCAGCAGAGACAGTTCCAGTTCCTAAGTCTAATTCTCAGTTTTATGTCACCCAATTTGGTTGCACTTCCAGACCCGATGTGAGATACACAGGACATAACTGTATATACGTACATAGTTCTGTATAAATGCATGACAGAAAAGCTATTTGTATTATTTTCATTTCAACTGATATTCTCAGCATTGCATGACCTATTTCTCAAATAGGAAGGATGTAGAGCAGAGTGCAAGATGTGTCTTTAAGAAGCATAGCAGGTGATGAACGTGCATATATAAATAGAAGGCACGTGCTGTACCCGGTGCCATTTTGAAAGTGCAGCCAGAGAGTGAGCATATGAGAATGAATGCAGTTAGTTTTATATATGTCACCTAGGTTAGCGTTAATAAGCTACAATTGTAATGTGTTTGTACATAATAAAGCTGCTTGAACAGAACCCACAAAGACATGTCTATTTTATCCTGACTAGATGAGTGACATATGCAAAATAACAGTGCCACCACTATTAGACAGTATAACAATACACACAACAGTCCTGACATCAACATCATGCACTAAAAACGGTGGAGGTGGTGACTTCATCATCCACTGGGAATTTCCAGGGATGGTGCATAGGGTTGTCTATTGCACCATTGGTGTACATTTACACCAAATGGAGAGGCTGTTCTTCCTCATGGTCTGCAGGAGGAGGAGGAGATGTCAAGCACTCCAGCCACCAGTGGAGTAAGGGGACAGTGATAACAGTCCAGTGGGTGAGGACTCGATTGTCTGTCTCCAAGCTTGGTGTACATGAGCCTGCATTTTTCCTTCTCTCACCCCAGTCATGGTGTCCCTTGACTTTTTGTGTCCATCACCATACCTGTCTCTTGTCTTGTTTGTCTTGTTTGTTTGTATTTGCTTCCTCACCTACCCAACTTACCTGACCCAGACATACATACGTCCCTTAACCAGCATTCCTCTCTTACTGAATTAAAAAAAAATGGGCTCCTATCCCACAAAAAAAAATTATCCCATACATATCTCTCTATTTCACACACTTGCTTCTTGACACACTTGCTTCGGTCCAATTGGATCTACAACATGATTGCATTGTTGTCACCCCTCTTTGTGGAGGTAACAGTCCAAATTCAATTAATATTCTGCACATATTTTCAGTTTGCACTGTTAAGGAAATGGATAGATGTGGTTCTTTCCTACCTCCCTCCTGCACATTCCTGTATTGCTTTCCCTTTGTTCTTCCCCCTGCTTGCTCCTATTTTACCACTTTCCCATCTACCCCATTTTAACATGTATAATCTGGTCAAAAAATTGAATCACACACATCACACATAAGTAACAGAAAAAGCAATGGATCCCTTCACTTTTTGGCTTCTATGTTTGTGCGGAGTTTCGCATCACTTATCAATGTGTAGCAATGGTGAGCAGCAGTACAATGTTGTGGTTATTTCCATGTAATACCGCTTAACACTACTGTGCTATGCCAGTACACAGCAACCTGTGTACTATAACAAATTCATGTCATTGCATTATCATTGCTTATTTAAAAGACTTTAAAAGTATTAGATACACCTGGATTCAGACCCACTATCATCTGAGCTCAAAAAGAAATGTGTCAGTGCATTTATACCTGCTGCCACAGAGTCAGTTATGCAGCAGGTGTGTTTCATAGACTCAGTAGTAACTCTCAAATTTTAGCAATGTGGCTCATATTTGCACACTAGGTAACTATGTGCAAACATGGAAAGTGTTGAAAATGTGTATCTCGCATGTGCAAACAGTTTGCCAACAGTCTTGCAAACCTGCTGCAGATGGCAGTATGGAAAAGTAAATATTATTATGTATTACTGCTGCTTACTGTCCATTTCCTGTCTATGATATGAAATTACATGTGGAAACATAACAAACTGAAGGACTTATAAAACAATACGGCAAATATTTATAGTATAGTCATGTGTTGCCTCCCCCAAGCACTGCAACTCTGGTGTCTCAATACTTCTTCTACACATATATCACCTACACTGCAGACATTAGTATAAAATGTTCTGTGATATGCAATGCACATCAATCTGGCAACATGCAGAACTAGAACTATTGACCCATAAACCTAAAGAGCCTTATCTGCAAAACTAAGGATGGGATCAGCATGAACCTTATCCACAGAGACATAAGTGGCCTTTAACACACTTGGCCCAATCCATTTTGGTTTTGTCAAAGGTAGATCTTTCTTATTAAACATTGTGGACTTCTTTGTTAATGATCCCAAAGACCTGGATGAGGGCTAAAAGGACATACCACTATGTTGATTTATTCAAGGCCTTTGACATAATTCCTCATTCAGGTATCATAGAGAAACTCTCCTATTTGGGGATTAACCCATTCACTACTAGATGGACAGCCAACTGGCTCACCAACAGAACACACACTGTCAAAGTTGTGGACTGCACCTCCACCACTGGGCCACTTATCAGTAGAGTACCACATGGATCTGTGCTGAGTCATCAACTGTTTGGAAAGTATTTCTCTGAAGTCCAGGCAAAGGTAGATGGCCTGTGGTATACCAAGTTTGCACAACACTGTCAACTGGATGCAGTCATATAGAGTCCCCCAACTATGTTAACATATTACAGAAGGGGCTGACACAGACAAATGTTTGGTGTCAAACTCAAGGACTGAACCTGAAAGCAAAAAATGCCTCATTCCCCCCTTTGGCAATGAAGTACCCCTGCTAATTATAATATAAATAGCACCCCCAAGCTGAAACACAGTATGGCAGTACTTGAGAACACATGTTGATGACAATCTACACTTCATTTACTATGTTCCAGAGTGGTCATACACACAATCTACATTGTATACCTTGTAAATAAAGCTGTCACATCCAAGACTAGAAGGTCATAGCTCTGCTGTACTCTACCCTTATCAGACCACTAACTGAGTACAATGCTGCCTTCTGTCTGTACCTCACCAGACACCTGCAGATAATGGAGAAAACACAGAGGTTTGTGACTGAGAGAATCCAGGGTCCCCACAACATTGCAAACATGGAAAGACTGAAAGACCTTTCACTGTACTTAGTATCATGCAGGCTGCTAAGAGTTGACCTATGCCTGGCACACAGAGCAGTCTCAGAACCTGAGGAAGTTTTAACATTGTTTAAAATGAAAGTGCTTACTCTCTGTATTTAGACTTTTTATTTTAAGTGTTTTTATTCATCTATTAAACATTTTGTTTTTGTGTCCTGTCATTTAGATTCCTTGTTGAGATTTATAGTCTCAGACCCTGCCTTACGCTGCAAGTCCAATTCATGAGTACCTGCACTAAGTGTACACCATTCTGAGTGAACAGACAACACAAGCATACAGCACATCTTCTTCCTCTTAATTTTAGTTTTCCTACTGATATTCTTGCCAGGAGAGGTCATAAAGGTTACCAGAAATTGTAGACTACATGTATACTTAGTGTAGTCTTTCTGATTGACTAGAAAGTTAAAACAATGTGGTAGGGATGTTCTTGAATACAGAATGTGTACACATAGTGTAGTTATTAATAAATCTGTTTTTTAAAGTATTACATAAAATATGTTTATGTATTTTCTAAAGTAACATAAGCTTGAAGAGCCCACTTAATATATAAATTATATAGCTTATTGCAGAGTATCTGAAAGATATAGAATTAAACACAAAAAAGATAGCCATTTAAAATCTCAGCACGCACATTCTGAAGTTCCAAGACCAAATGGCCAAAAATCTGCACTTACATATGCTAAGCCTAAGACTGAAATTTCTCAGAATATTCCTTTTCTCCAAGATATGGCAATTGATACACACACACACACACACATATATATATATATATATATATATATATATATATATATAATGTGTGTGTGTGTGTGTGTGTGTGTGTATACAACTTATAGGGGTGTAAGAGGTGCAGGGATCAAAAAACAAGTTTAAAGGGGAAGAGAGTTTGATATTTGTACTCCTCATGTTTTTTCAGTAGGGAGTCAAAATATAATGTAAATCAGCTCAACTTCTGCAAAACCAAGTCAAATAAAATCACAAGTAGGACAGACTAAAAAACAAACTACTTTTATGGAATAACTTAGTTTTTGTCTCCTCTCCTTCAATGAAGCTTCATCAAATGTAATTATAAAACTTAAAATCAGCAATATACCACTGCTCTCAACAAAGTTAATTTATTGGATTTTGTGTCAAAATCTCTATAAAATAAAATGTTGTAAAGAATAAAAGTATTAGAGTGTCAAGACTTAATTCTAATGATATTTATTAGTTGGAAATGGTTCAGAAAAATGTTTTAAGAGAAAAGAAATAGTTTTCAGTTTTTTGAATCAACTGCTGGGGAGACATAATGAGAAGCATATATTTATTCTAAATAATAATTATTGCAATACACCACATGAATTGTCAACTACAAATATTTGTAAAACAGATATTACTTGAACATAAACCATAGGCAGTTTTTGAATAAAAGCTATTATTAAAAACAACTGGAGACTTTTTCAACAAAATGAACTGCACATGGCGGTGGGAACCAACCATGTTTTGTAAGCAAAAGAACACTAGATATGACACTATTACTACATTCCTTCATTGAAGGTTGTGCGTTAGGCCTGGCAAGCCAGCACGTAAAAATCTACTGCCAATCATTAGCGGACTAGCAGTTCCTCTGTGGCGACCCCTAACCAGGAAAAGCCGAAAGACACAAACTAGAAAAAATTGAGTTATGCAAATTGCTCTTATTAGTTATTCTGTTCAATCAAAATGTACATATAAATGTGGTACATATTCTTATTGCAGATATATATTGGGGGACTCATTAATGTATTAAGATCATATTAAAAGAACAATTAGAGTTAATATGTGTTATAATTCTAATGGCTATGATGTGGTTTATTTGTCCAAATGTTAAAATGTTGATTTTATGTTGGTGAAACACATAACTGGCTGTGCTAATGCATTTGTGTGCTACACATAAAAGTATTTACAAAGTTTTATATGAGCATTCTTTTAATTGTTTTTATTTTAAAACTTTTTCAGTATTAAATAATGTTAATGTTGATCCATGAAATGGTAACCATGATGCAAGTTAGGAATTTGGAGAGCTAAACTTGCAGTTGGCTTTGAATACATGTCACTTCCTGCTTTTCATGACCATATTATAATGCAAGTGATTTAAAATTAAAGCATTTACAATAATTGTAACATAATTATATTCAATTTGTTGTTTTAGGACACAGGATACGTTTCTAGCTGATTTAAGGTTGATCTAGATGTTCTTACAATTAGTTCAGATCAAGTTTCACTGGAAGAAAGGAGCCAAAAGTGTTAAAATATTAAAAATGGCTTCTTTGTAACTTATCCTTCTGTTTTTTTTATTGTTATAGAGAAACAGAATAATTTGATTTAACAATTTTAAAAATGAAAATGTCTAAATTAACAGTTTGTCTTTAAATATTAATGACTTGAAAAGAGAGGATGAATTTTATATCTTAAACTTAACAAACCAGATGAGGGAGAGTTGCTGAAATATTTTAAATATAATAAAATGAGATATAATGTTTTACAAGGAGTACATTTAATTAAAAATATACAAAGACATTTAGACTGAATGTGACTAATGTTTAATAATTTCTTCTTTTTAAAGAGTAAAGAGTAGGGACTATAATTGTATGGACACATAAATCTTTTATGCGTAAAGCTGTATATTCATATAATTACTCCAGAGGAATGTTTGCAATTGTAGCTACTAAATATCAAACTACACCTATATAATATGTACTGGATACTGGATATTTAAGCTACATTTTTAAATATTTAGATGCATTATTTAATAATTTAAACTGTTGTCTGATTCGGAGATGACTTTACTTGTATATTAGATGAGAAAGACTCTAATTCAACTAGAACTCCTAGATTGTCAACCTCTGCTAAAACTCTTAAGAAAATTGAGAAAGTCTACTGAATCTAAAACACTTAAATGATTTTGTTGACCCAAGCTTTTTCTATTTAGTCAGTAATTTCTTTGGGACTCAAATATGACCATGACTGGTCAGTAGTACTACGCTTTGCCCCTTGTTAAATAATCTTGATGTTACTACTTCTAAAGAAGATAATAATGTGCTTGAAAGGGCCTTCATAGTCTAACACAAATATGGTTAAAATAAAATGAGACATTTTAAATAATAATTGGAATTTTTTTACAACAAATGCAAGTTTTTTTAGAATTCTTAGGGGCTAAGCCTATGTTTGTAAGTAAAACAGCAACTGATTTGAAACAGTGTTTTGAATCTATGAAAGAAAGAAAAAAATGTTTCCCAATCATGTAAGATAAAGACCAACAGATGCGGTGATTGCAAGCAATGTATCTATCAATACGAAGAAGAGGCTCTTATTTTAAAACATTTTACCGGTAGTAAAGTGACCTTAATGTTTGGTAATTGTGAAACTAAATGTCTAATATATTTAGCTGTATGCACAAATTGCCCAGCTCTCTATGTTGGTAAAGTAAAGAGAACTCTTACAAAATGAATTTATGCACACCTTTATGATATTAGGAAGGCTAAATTTAATAATGCCTTATACAAATATTCCCTTAGTTGCCTTTATTTAAGGGTTTTAAATTTGTTTTTTTTTTTTTTGAAAAGGTTGTCCAAAATCTCAGAGGAAGTGATTGGGAAACTTGATTAGAGTATAAAGAAGTGCTCTGGCAACATAGATTGCAGCCTACACTTGTGCCCAATTTAAATGGATATGTTTCAATTCTTTCTGTTTTAAAACTCAGGGCAGCAAAGTTATAGCCAAGTATATTGAATAGTATGAATGAATTTTAAAAAATGTAAATATTTGTACTTATTTTTTGCAGTTTTATTTATTTTAGTCACATAGTTTCATGTATTCAGTTATTTACTATGTATTTTAATTTAATTAATCATTTATAGCTGGAATGTGTATACATTTGCTTGACAATGTAACATCCTTTATTCTGATAAAGTCATATGTATTGCGGTGGAATAAAAGTGCTCAAACTATGATCAATGTGTTTCTTTTGTATGGTTCCCTGTCATATTGTTGGTTTTGTGATATCTATGTTGTTTTTAATGGTTTCTGATCATTAAATTTCATATTTCCTAAAGTTTTGTTGGTTGTTTTCCAACCTGCTCCTGGACAGCACTTTGAGTGGTTTAATTGTGTTTTTGTTGCATGTCATTTATGCCTTAGTTTTTGGTAATTTTTGCTTACATGTCCCTTAAATATCAGAACACATTACAGCAGCTTTCTGTGGCAGCCTGATTTATAATTGCAGTAACAAAAATATATAACATTTATTTCAAAGAGACAGATGAATATCACATCTCATCTGAAAATAATAAGACATTTGATATAATCTTACAGTGGCTGTCACACTTCCACATTTCCTAATCTGATAAGCAAAGTTTGCAATATTTGTTGAAGGGGACCACTAGCCAAGGGGGATTTGGGTAGTGAAACCACTACCAATCAGGGATTAGTGTCTTGACTTAATAGCACTTTACATCATAGGGATTGGCTAATTCAGAAATTCTAACTTACCCCCTGTTGAGGGCTAAGCCTAAAAGACGATGAGGACCACCTCTGGGCAGTCGTATGGTGGAGGTCTTGTGAACAGAGTCCTGTGACAGCTCCAGTGTATCAAGCATTTGCTGGCCACTAAACTTTGATGTACCTGTGGGAGCTAGGTTTGTTAATTTGGCCTAGTTTTTTATTTTCCTTTAATTCATAAAAAGAGAGAGAGCAGACAGTTCTTTAAAAGTATGGGGCCAGCTCTTCAGGTATGCTAGTTGTTCATTATATGGTCTTCATTGGTGGAAAGGGCTATTGCTGGAGCCTTGTTATGAGTTGCTTTTTGTTTCACCTGGAGTTTCTCATCTGTGAAAAAATTCTTAAGAATGTTTTGACGATGGAGTCTAATCAGTCAAAAAATATGGTGAAGTAGAGCTTTAAGATCCTTTATTGGTTTTCAAGATGAAGACATTCAGGCACTGCTCCGTATGTTTTATCTAGTGGAGAGTGAGCTTATATATTGTAAAAGATGGGGGTGTCTCCACGATTATAACCAATCAGGATCCATGGGAGTGTGTTGTGGGTGTTTGCCTTTATTGAAAAATCTGTGGCATCACTCTCGGCTGTAAAGCCTGTGAGCTTCCCAATTAGTTATTGCAAAGGTTGAACCATGCTTTCTAGCCAATTTTCTAAAAGCCAGATTACATGAGACATTTTCTTGACTATTTAGTAGAAAGACATAACTTGGGATTCAATAAACTAATTTTTCCATGCAGGAACAGTGTAGTCGCTCCTGCACTGAATATGGCCGCCGAGCAATCCAGTAAACTAGTGTTTTGACGTGCACGAGCCTGCCTATATTGTTCTTGCATGGAAACCAGTGCAGAATGCTACTTACCTAATTTGCTGGTGAAAACAATGCAAATGAGGTTAATTAGCAGTTCAGCAAGCAGCCAGGTATCCATGCAAGAACAGTGATAGTTGCAGAAATGTATTCGGTTACTAACCGAATACATTTCTGCAAATAACAAACCTGAGGCATGACAGCTCCAACAAAAGCATGTATTATAGTCTTTAGACATGCCAATGGCCAAATATATGGTCACTGGCATGGAAAAGTGCTTCATTTCTATAAAAATCAAAGTTTTTTTTGGCCGATCTCTTACATTTAAGCATAGGGCAGCAGCGTGCAAACGGGATCGTGCCGAAAATAAAAAAAATATGAAAACTCAATTTTAAGGGAAATCTGCATGTTGCTATTATAGTCTATGACATGCAGAATCAAAACAATACCAGGGAACAGTGGTTATCAAGAGGAAAGGCTCTGTGTTAGTGCAGTAATTATAGACTAAGGTAGTGGGGTATCTAAATGAGGGGAAATTTACTGAAGCACAAAAATCTTCTAAGTGCCAAACTGCACCTAACAGGGTAGGTGCTATAGCATGACTGTGTAATTAGGAGGAGCAACAGACATGATAATGGGGTGTGTTAGGCATGTTGTAAGCACATTGGAACCCTATGGCACACAGATAAACTTAGTTAAGCACAGCTAAGCAAGGGTGTGTGTCTGAGGCTGTATTGACTTTTTCCATGAAATGAAGAGCATGTTCGCATCCAGGGAGAGCCATTTCTTCATGTTTAGATTAGCTAAATGTGTATGTGTGGCAGGCACCAGGTCTAAAAAACTGGAAATAGCAGGACTATTTACATTTGGGCAACAGGTTTGTGCGGCATGCCTCGGGGCTTAAAAGGGGAGGAAATGAGAAGGGAAAAAAGGAAAAAAAGGAACATAGCAGAATAAAAGCAATCAAGAACAAATTACATAGCTATCAGGTGGAATGCATCACAGTCAGCCAATCATACAGGCAGCATCTGCAGCACAACAGTATAAACTATAGAAACACCTTACAGTCAGTTTTTCCCCACAAACTCTGCACCATTGATGTACACATGTGGGTTAATTTTAACTGGAAAAATGTTAGGGACTCCCATTGCTTTGATCCATCACTATGTGCTAGAGGCTGAGGGCGGAGATTAGAAGAATGCTGAAAACCATCATGGACTGAGGAGGAGGAGGAGAAGAGTTTTCAGACCCAGGGTAACTTACCAGGTGCTACATGATCTGGAAATAGAGTGCTACAGGGTGGACAGAGACATACTTCAGCAAATCACTGAGCTGTGCTGGCCTCAAATCAAACTTAGAGCCAAAATAGGGGATCCCATCCCAGTGGATACCAAGGTATGTGTAGCCTTAAGAATTCTAACTACAAGTATTTTCCAAAGACCTACTGGGGACATCAAGGGGGTCTCACAGGCATCTGCATCCAGGGTACTCCACCAGTTCCTGGATGCAGATGCCTGTGAGTATTTTACAAGTATTTTCCAAAGACCTACTGGGGACATCAAGGGGGTCTCACAGGCATCTGCATCCAGGGTACTCCACCAGTTCCTGGATGCCATGCTACCATATGCCAGTGAGCACATTTAATTCCCCAACACCTGTGAGGAGAGGACCAGCAATATGTGTCTGTTCCACCATGTAGCAGAATACCTGGAAGTACTGGATGTCATAGACTGCACGCACATCAACATCAAAGCACCACCCAGTGAACAGGGTAGGGTCTACCTAAACCACAAGGGATTCTCCTCCGTCAACTGCCAGGTCATGTGCAATGCTCAGGGCATTATCATGAATGTATGTGCTGGCAGCCCAGGAAGCTATCACGACTTCCACATCTGGCATTCGTCACAGCTCAATCAGGCATTTTCCAGTGTGGGCATCCCATACGGCCATCTGGTGGGCAATGCTGGCTATGCACTGGAGCTGTGGATGATGATACCCATCAGAAATGTACACATACCCACATAAAAATGCCATAATGAGGCACACTCACAAACCAGAATCATTATAGAGTGTGTGTTTGGGATGCTCAAGTCATGGTTCCGCTGTCTTGACATATCTGGTGGAGCATTGCAGTATTCTCCATTCACATGTGCACACATGTTCATAGTATGTGCCATGCTACACAATATGATCCTTTGGAAACAGTTGCAGCAGGAACAGCACGGTAAAGGGCCATATAGCTCACCACCATCGCCAGGGTCCCCACAGGCACAGAGGGACTTAGAGGAGGAGGCCCTTGAGCCTGTTCCTGTAGGCAGATGGAGGCATTCCCAGTATGCTCAGGCCTTGGCAAAGAGGCAATGCACAGCACACACAGTGACACTATAGGGACCCCAGGAACTCACACCTCTCTCTCTGACTTGCACACACAGTAAAATGGATGACACACACATCGTATTACATGTAACTTACCATGTATAGGCAATGTACTGTGTGCGTCCAACATAAGCGGTCCTCAAGTACCATCCTCACAACTGCCGCAAGCACAAGGTAATTCAGTCTTCTTAACAATAAATGAATGGATTAGTATGTTTTGCTAGCATATCTATGGTAATGCTGCATGTATGCAAGGGAATGGAGTGGCCTACTGGGATAGCAGCACACAACTGACAGCTATGTAGGACAGCAGGAAATGTCTGGCCAAAACTGGCCTCCACACACTATGCAGTCGTACCCAAGGTGGCAAATCCCTCTGCAGTATATGCGTGGGGACAACTAATTGCAGGGGGTCATAGCTCACACCCACACAGCAAGTCAGCTGTAGAAACCACAGAGAAATGTCTGGTAAAGGCACACAAATGGTGGAAATGTTGAATTACCCCCCTACAGACTCACACAGTGATAGCACAGCAGGACCCACAGTTTCAGTAAGACTATGAAGGGTAATAAGTCTGAAACTCAAATGTATGCCATTGCAATCTGACCTGTGCTCTTTACTGATATGCCTCTAGTCCCCAAGACAGGGCACAATAGTATGGTAAATGGAACCAAAATGCAAAGCAAATAGCACAGTCTGTGCAAATGTGTACAGTTGACAGGTGTGCTCCCCATTTACCCACACAAAGGCAGTAACATGTATGTTTTCAGGAAAATAGCAGCATAGCACACATTGGCAGGGCTGTACCAATACACATGAAAACATGTTGCCTGTCCGCAATATGCAGGAGTCAATGAGCTATGTGCATGTGTGGTTAGTACTGTCAGGATCTGACCAGCACATTCTCCTGTCAGTCATCTCATAGTGCCCTAGGTACAGTGTTGTCTTTGACAAGGTCATGTGCAGATAACTGCAGTGCTAACTGTTTTACCCACTGCTATGTCACTGACATACCTGGATGTCACAGTGTATGTGGAATATGCACACATATAAGGGACATCTTGAAGTATGTGTAGATGAGGTGCCAAGGCTTTTGTGAATATATTTGCTTTTTGGTACTCTTGCCAGTGGTTATTCTCAATAATCCTTTTTGCTTATGTTTGTTTTTACATATAATGGACAGGCCTCCACAGTAGAATGTACTCTGCACACACACTCATACCTCCCAACCTCTGACAGCAAGATGTCTGGACAAGGGCAGAAATAAAAGTGGAACAAAGGCACAATGATAGACATGTGTTGTAAATATCGTACTTAAATACTGAGAATTTGGTAGGGTAAGGGGTATGCAGTAGCAGGAATTGTCTGAAGGTTATGTAGTCTAACACAGTAATGTCTGTCATTATTTTTAACATCACTCTTTAATTATATGTAACTAACTTGCCATAAAAACATGTTTATGTAGACAGGATGAAACCTCTAGCCAAACACCTGGACAACCTGCCAAAACATGTACAGGTGAGAGATATGCCCACA